>NW_027441569.1:0-96647 GCF_964195595.1 Calonectris borealis
GAGTTATCCCGAAGGCCAGCTCAGCCCAACTCACTTTTGCTGGTGAAAAGCTGTGCAGCTTGGAGGAAAAAAACCTGACTTTGGTTGTGGGATGCACGCAAATGTCTGAGTTCAGATCTGAAACAGCAGAAAAACCTTGACAGGACTCCTTTTCACTGTCCTCATACCTGGGTGCATGCTGTGACTTCCTCGTTTCCTTGAAGTCCTCCCAGACTAACAGAGAAGTGGCCTCTGTCCAGCCCATGTGCCATGAAGAGAAACAGTTTTGACCATTAAGGGGGGTAGCAAATAACAACGTATGCAGAAGCAAAGGGGCAGCCGCACCTCGGCTTCGGAGATGCCCGAAGCTGCCCTGAGCCTGTGACGGCTGCGCTCAACCCCTTCACCAGACCGGCGGTGGTTTGGTACAGGTCCGGAAGACGTAAAAGGCCTGAGCTGTAGCCGGGCCGTGAACTCCTCTAGTTTCAATCTGTTCTCTGAGAAGCCACAAAGGAGCCGAGTGGCACGGTGAGCATCGATACGTATGAGCTTGCAACACCCATCACGAGACTGGCACATGAATAGCCATGAAATATGACAGCCTAAGCGAGCCTTCTTTGAGCTCTCCCTGCTAGGCAGCGTGGTTGCCTGGTGGTGATCTCCCCTTGAGCTGGGACACCTCTCAAGGTTGCTCCTTGAGGCAGAGAGACCTTTTACCAACGGCGGATCTTTGGTAAGCGACCGATATCGCGCACAATCTTGTAGTGTGGTAACTTTGATTTTGTCTTGGTAACTTTGATTGAATGCTGAATTGATGTTAATGAAACATTACGTTAATTTTGCATATATAATCCCTTAGACATAAACCGTTGACCAAGTCTGAGTCCAGTTTGGACTTAGCCGCACTCAAGCTCCACCAGGAGTTTGGAAAGCAAGGGGGTCCACTCTGAACCTCGTGACTCAACGGGACGGCCCTCCCCATCCTTTTGCGTCCTCGGTCTCGCTGTGAATCATTCCAACGCCAGTGTAACTCAATTTTCCTTTGTGTGTTTCTTCCAAGCAGTAATTAATAGAGTGAACCTTGCCATTGGACTTTGTCAAGTCACACTTTTACAACATCATATTGAAACCACTCTTGCTAATACCTTTGTTGATGATTCTTTAAGCGATCTAAACCACTCATCCGCAACAGAGCTCCGGGAGCCCCTGGCGCCCCAGCATGTGCTTGGCCCTGAAGCCCTGGGGGGCCTGCCACTGCTGGGGAGCCCCGGGGACAGACACGAAGGACAGTGGTCAGCCCCCGCGGGGAGAGTGACGGGGGCTCTGTCCTTCCTTCTGGCCGCAGGAGGACGCCCTGGGCCACGCCAGGACAGGGCGCCTCTCCTCCTCAGCACCGGGGGAAGGCGAGGCCTGAGGAAGGCCCTGGGTGCTGGGCTCAGCACGGGCGGTGTGACCCGGGGCAGAGCCCCGTCTCCTGCCAGGTGCCAGCCTGGCCGATGCGAGCGGCTCCCGTCACGCAGCTCCTCCTGCCCAGGGCTGCGGCTGGCGCACAGCCACAGCCACGTTTTCAGCAAGACTTGCCGATCCACAGCAAACCCATGGCAGCTCCCCTCCTGGCGGCTCCCCTCCTGTCCTGTCCCCTGCCCTCCCCCCCTCCCTGGGCAGGCCCCGACCCCGTGAGCGGACCGAGGGACGGCAGAGCTGTGCACACACCTCGCGCTGCCGAGAGAGCCGCTCTGGGAGCCATGGCCCTTCCTGAGGGCCCTCTCTGCGCAGGCCCAGGGTCCCGGCTGGGGAGGAGCAGCTGCGGGGGGGGAGCGGGCGCAGGGCAGCTCTGTGAGGAGAGGCCCGGGCTGCCCTTGCCAGCCTGGCAACAGCCACGCCATTGGCCACGGCTGAGCCAATCAGCGGAGCCGGAGGAGGCCTGTCAGTCACAGCCAGCCTGGGGCGGGGCTGGAGGGGGCAGAGGCCGAGGGGCCTGAGGAGAAATCGGTGAGAGACGGGCGGGGGGCAGCCGGGGCTGGGGGGCAGGGCCAGGCCCAGGCCAGGCCCAGGCCAGGCCAGGTCCAGGCCAGGCCAGGCCAGGCCAGGACAACGGGTAGGAGAGCTGCAGGCGCTGGAGCAGGTATCTCCCAGCGAGGACAGGCCTGGGGGGAGGGAGCTGGAGACCTCACCACCCATGGGCCCCGCCTTGGCCCAGTTCAGCAGCCCTGGGCCCGAGTGCTCAGCCCCAGGGACAGCCCGACAACCAGGGTCAGAGCGGCTCCCGCTGCTGCCCCGAGAGTCACCAGCCCAAGCCCTGACAGCTGGTGTTTCATGTCCGCAGGCCAGGGGAAGGTAGAGTGGCCTCCTCTCCGACGGGAGGCTCCAAGCTTTGCAGCAGGCATGCTCTGGTGGGACAGACCAGGTGCCTTTGCTGTCCCCAGGCCTTCCTGTGGGTCTCGTGCTCATGGACGACCCCATCTCTGTTGAGAGCCTTTCATAAATGGGGATTTCCAGACGTGGGAGGTGTTTCTCTGTCCTGGTAGAGCACGCACCAGGGCTTTGTTGTCAGAGAAGCAAGTGGGGAGCGCTCCTGGTAGGATGCAGATCCCTTGGCAGATGCTTATTCTCCTCTCTCGGCCCCAGGGTCTGGTACGTGCCTTCCCCCCCACCCAAACTGTGCTGCCGGCTCTTGGGAAATGAGGGTGCGGAGGGTGGATGGTTTTACCACAGCTGGGAGGTTCCAGTCAACCTGCCAGGGATTTTTTTCTTCCTGGTTCTTGCAGTAACAAGTTTTTTCTAAAAAAATACGTATGTTTTCCAAGGAAAGCTCTGATTGGTGTCTGTGTGGATTGTGTCTGTCCTCCGCCAGGCGCACAGTAGCTTTCAGAGGAGGAATGGGACCATTCCAGGGCAAAGTGAGCAATGGGGATCCCAAGCCTGTTTTGTTTAAGGCAATCGGGTGCAAATGTGCACTTAGAGCTGTCTGCATTGCTTACCCTTTTGATTGCAGTGCTCCCCTCTAGTTCTCCCTAATACTCACTTCTACTCGGCTCCATCAGGTTTAAATTTCTGTCAATTTGTGCTACACCTTGCACCTGTTTCTACCTGATTCTTCACAAATTTGAAAATTCCCTCTTCAGGTCTGTCTACTTTCTTCTTCCCCTGTCCTGCAGAACCGTATTTGACTGCAGGGGCTGCAGAGTCTGTGTTTCCTCCCAGTGGTGAGGAAAATATGGACATGAAAAAGAAGTAGATACTGATTCTGAAAAGACCCCTTTCATAGGATCATACAATCATGGAATAGTTTGGGTTGGAAGGGACCTTTAAAGGTCATGTAGCCCAATCCCCCTGCCGTGGGCAGGGGCATCGTCAACTAGATCAGGTTGCTCAGAGCCCGGTCCAACCTGACCTTGAACTTGAATGCCCCCAGGGATGGGGCATCTACCACCTCTCTGGGCAACCTGTGCCAGGGTTTCACCACTTTGCAAGTTTCTTTGGGCTCATTTTCACATTCAGTTGCCTGTTGTGGGTTCTTACATGATGTGAGTTACTCTGGGTCTTAGCAATCCCTTGTTTGCGTCCCTGTGCATCAGAAACTCTCTTTGGGCACTGCTTCTGTCAGACAAGTGACGGTAGCCCTTTCTGAAGAACAGCTCATGGGTGAGTTGGTTCCTAGGCCGTAACAGAAAGGCTTCGGTTTGCATCTCCAAGAACTCGGGAGCAAACCCTGCTGATGGAAACCCTCAGAAGAAAGGGAAGACTAGAGAGAGAGAACAGATCAGTAGAGTTATGCTGCTTTACCCCAGAAGGTGTCACACCTCCTAGCACAGTGACTCTGGGTAAGGGTGCCCTCAGGGTGTTTTCTAATCTTTTCCAGTGCTCAGCACCAGAGAGCTGCCAGCCCCGGGGGAAGGGCGGCACCCCCCTTCTTTGTGCACCCCGGGCTTTTGTCACGCTGCATAACCTCCTGCGCAAACAGAAGTGGCTGATGGTGGACTTCTTGGAGGAGGCTGGTGTGGGCACGAGGAAGATCCCGGGAGCAGACTTCATTCAAGTCAGCAAAAGGGTATGTAGGGAGCAGGACAGGAGTGAACTGCTGCCACTGCCTATGTCCTTGCGTGCAGACCCATGGTGGTTCCAGTGGAGGAAGTGGTGGCGGTTCAGCAAGGGGCACTTTCTCTTGTCTTACCCTCGGAGGACGACTCCCACAGCCTGTGGAAAGCTGGAGGGGAAAGGGAGGGCAAGGATGCGAGCAGTGGGATGTCATCTAGAGCAGGTCGCGGGATTGAGGGGTGACTGTTGCTTCACAGTCTCCAGAGAGACTCGCTGCTCAGTACTGTGGCTGCCCGGATCCTGCTGCAGACACTGAACTGGCACCACGTTTCCCAGTGTCGATACTTGACCTTTTCCCCACCGGTCTCATATATATGTTCCCATTGCGCTGCCTTCCAGCACGTATCTGTGTGCACTGCTCACCCTGAGCCTCACCTCCCACAGGGTACAGCACTACGGAGCTGTGAGGAGCACACTCAGGTCTCTGAGGCTTCGGCAGTGCAGGTGTTAACTGATACTCTAGTCCAAGCCAAAATAAGCCTTCTGGAAGCCCAGGGGGGCTGGGAAGTTTGGCACGTTAACAGCATCTGCAGAAAGCCCAGTAAAGTTGTTCATGCTTAAACCTCACCAGGTTTTCTTTGTGCTGTGCTTCCCTGCAGAACAACAACAAATCTCATCCCACCTACCTCTGGGGCAAGCCTTGCTGTATTGGTTGCCAGACCAAATTCCCATAAGAGACAAGGATCAGGAGGACGTGGTTGTCTTGTTGATTTCCTTGAAACGGGGAATTTTACAAGCAGTGGAGATCTGACTGAAGGTCAAAACCAGTGGCTGGAGATGAGGAAAGGACAATGCAGAGAGACCAGAACAGGTGAGAGGGCACAGGGTGCTGGGAGAACGTCTCTGTTACCAGTCGTGGGTGCCAGAGTGCTGTTCCTGCTCTCTCCTCCCCGGTGCATTAATTTAATCTTTTGTGTATATGCAGGGCCTTGGTAGTGCTACTGTGTGCTCACCATGTATGTGATTGGCAGGTTTCCTGCATATTTGTGGCTGATTTTCCTTATTTCTTTTAAACAGGAAAATCTTGCTATGTAGTCCCCAGGAACTTGAAGAAATGCAAAGAACTGATGAAGAAAGAGGTGCCAATCAAGGAGGGAGTGGAGGTTAGTTCTGGTTTTAAATTTTCTTGTCTGTGTTCTAGCCAAAAGCCTTGTCTTAAACAGTTGAAAGGAGCTGAACTATTGGGTATTTTTCATCCCTACACAATTCTGTGTTGCTACAGGCTTGACCAGCCATAGTCATGGACTCTGGGCCTGTCCTGTAGTGAGGTGAAAGCAGGTATTAAAAAAGAAAAAAAGCGTGCTTTTCCAAACTGTTTACAAGATCGAAAACAGCAGATGGCTGTGGGCAGGTGGGAATACACAGAAATGGGCAGTGTCACTCAGAATGAGGAACGGTGATGTGGGTACAGCCATAGTGTGACAGCGTTCGTGTCCTTGAGCAGCACAGCAAGGATGTTCAGGCGGCAAGGCCAGCTGCCAGGGGTGTGTGAACACCTCCTCCCGAGCATGGAGATGGCCATGGGAGAGGACAATGCTGTTCTTATTGCGTGTAGCAAGGGACAGTCGGTGGAAGCTGCTCTCAGCACATGGAATTAGGCGCTGTCGTCGTGGTACTCGGTGGGAAATAACATGAGGGAGGAGGCTAAGTCATGAAAGGCCGCATTAACTGTATGTGTGAAGTGACGGAAACAACTTCAGGGTGTTAAGGAGACTATTAGTTGTGATTAAGGCTGTGAGTCAGGTGATCCTTGTAGGAGCCTTCTGAGTGAGTGAGAATGGGGCCAGACCGCACGTAAGGACAGAAAAGGCTGTGGCAGTAGTTGAGCTGATCAGAGCTCGAGTAGGAGATGATTTGGGCAATACCTGGCAAAGTCAGCGTCTTGTACATGTTGCGCAGACTGCGTAAGGCCTGACTGCTGGCGAGGAAAGGAGCGTGAAAGGAGTGTTGGAGAGCCAAGGAATGGGGATGGAAGTGATCACAGACTCATTTCTCGGTTTTCCATGGGCTGTCTGTACACCCCATGTAACTCCTCTTGCATTCAGAAAGAAGCGCCACCCTTTTGGTGAAGAGAGGGGGGGAAAAAAAAGGTAATCTGTGGCAGAGCTAGAACTTGGAGTGAGGTTACCATGCTTCGTCTTACCATTCTAGAGTATTAAAAAGATTTCCTGGAAACGCTTTCACAAATTAGCAAGGCTATGACTTTCTGAAATAGCTGTTTTCCTAGGAGCTCTATCTGAGCTCAGCCAGCTGAGAGAGTCTTGTCTGCTGTTAGTCACTGAGGCTGATGACAGCTCTCCCAGCAGTTTTGGCAAGGTCAGACCAAGATCGATATTTACGCTTCTCTGTGCTGATTGTAATTTCTGGAACGTTTCTTGCATAAGTTGGTCTTCAGGTTTTGCAGGTTGTAGGTTTGGCAGGATCCATTGTGTCATTAACATGATAGTATTAACAAAACCTGGTGGGATGGGGTTGAGAATCAGAAGGGTAAAAGTGAGAAAGAAACTCGTGGGTTGAGATAAAAACAGTTTAATAATGAAAAAGAAATTGTTTTAGAAAATTGTAAGGAAAAGGAAAAAAAAATCAACAGAGAGAGGAAAATAAAACCCAGGAAAAACAAGTGATGCAAATGAAAACAATTGCTCACCACCAACCATCTGATGCTCAGCCATTCCCTGAGCAGCGGCCCCCCTGCCACCCTCCCCCCCAGTTTTAATGCTGAGCACGACGCCATACGGTATGGGATATCCCTTTGGTCAGTTGGGGTCAGCTGTCCCAGCTCTGTCCCCTCCCAACTTTCTGTGCACCTCCAACCTACTCGCTGGCGGGGCAGCGTGAGGAGCCTAAAAGGCCTTGGCTCTGAGTAAGCACTGCTCGGCAGTAACCACAACATCAGTGTGTTATCAACACTGTTTTCAGCACAAATCCCAAACATAGCACCATACAAACTACTGTGAAGAAATTTAACTATCCCAGCCACAACTAGGACAGTAAGGCATTTTGGATTTCATAAAATTTGCAAGAGTGCTTGAACAGTTTAATGTTATGTTGAGGTACGGCAGTTCTAATGTCATCAGGAGAAAGTGAAGAGAAAGAAGGTGAAGACGGCAAAGATACTCAAAAGCGTTATAACCTTTGACAGCAGAGACATGTAATTTACAGTTTATATGAGCAGTTTTCCCTCAATGTATTGTTCTTTTCAAAGATTTATAGACTACGTTTTGCTAATTCCATATTAGAATTTAGTGATTTTAATGTAAAGCTGCCCACTGAAATGTAAAAAAAATGACCGACGTATCCTGGAAAGAAGCGTGATTACACAGACTGGATAGTTTTATTCTTGTAGTTTACAGTTCTCCTTAAAACGCAGGTGTGTGGTTTTGACTTGTGCTGTGCAGTGATTATAAAAAAACCCTCAAACATAAAAAACCACCTCTGAAACTTTGAAATTAGAGGTGGTGAGACAGATCACATTTTCTGCTGGGGGCCAGGCCAAAAAGTTCTCATGGTCTTGAGCAGCAGAGCAGGCAGCAAGGCTGGTTGCCAGGGGTGTGTGAACAGCTCTTCCCGAGTGTGGCGATGACTAAAGCCAACCATCTTGCGCACCTATAAAGGGTGGTCCTAAGTGAGGCCCTTTGAGCTCTCCTGGACCGCAGCGAGCTGCGCCCAGCATCTCCCTCCGAGATGAATGCTCCTCAGAGTTTGCAAACTCTCGAGTTTGCAGTATTCGGAGGATCGTCGCCGGCTGGCACAGGACCTGGGCTGCAATACTCCTTGAGGCTCAACCCTTCCCCCATTGAGAAATGCCAAGACATTTTAGGTGAGTATTTCACTGAACTCGAGGGGGAGTGTTAACAGATATATCTTTGTATATTTATCCATCTTTGCATCCGCGTGTGTGTGTGTATTGATGGAAGTATCTGCTAGCAAATATAGTCTGCTAAAATCTTATGATCTATCTTAAGATTGTAAATGAACCTTAGGCTGCTGCTGAACAGATATAATCCCTTAGACATATACCGTCGACCAAGTCTGGGACTAGGGGTGGATCTAGCTGGGTCTGCTCTGAACCTCGTGACTCAGTGGGAGGGTCTTCCTTAACCTTTTCCTTCTCGGCCTCTGTATAAGTCATCCCAACTCAGTTCTGACACAATACACTGGCTTCGGCTGGGATAGAGGTAATTTTCTGGCTAATAGCCGGTATAGTGCTGTGTTTTGGATTTAGTATGAGAATAATGTTGGTAACACGCTGATGTTTTAGTTGTTGCTAAGGAGTGTTTACACTAGCCAAGGACATCTCAGTTTCCCGTGCTCTTTTCCTTTGTGTGCTTCATCTGCGTAGTAAGTGATAGAGCGAACCTTGCCATCGAACTCTGTTAAGTGGCGCGTTTATAAATTCCTATTAAAATCACTTTCTGCTAATACCGTCAACAGTGATTCTTTGAGCAGCCTCTAAACCACTCTTTCGTGACAGCAGGGGAGAGGACAATGCTGTTCTGTTGTGTGTAGCAGGGGACGCGCAGTGGAAGCTGCTCTAAGGGCCTGTAATTAGGAGCTGTCATTTTGGTACTCGGTGGGAAATAACATGAGGAAAGAGGCTGTCATGGGACTCTTAGTTGTGATTGAGTGAGTGAGACGATCCTTGTCAGAGCTTTCTCAGTGGGCCAGAACGGGGCAAGACCGCACGTAAGGGCAGAAGGGTTCCCTTTGTTGGCTCGGTCTCTAATTCTTACCCATAAGCTTTCAAGCTGCTCGTGGCTATTCTTGTTCTTCAGAGAGAGCTCTTCACAACCTGTCCGTTTCCTGACATAGAGGGACACCCCTCCGCCCCTCCTTCCTCGCCTGTCCCTTCTGAACAGCTGGTAGCCATCGACAGCAGCGCTCCAGCCGTGGGATTCGTCCCACCGCCTTTCGGTAGTGGCAGCTAGGTCGTAGCTTTCTAGCAGCACGGTGGCTTCCAACTCCTCTGGTTTGTTGCCCAGCTGCGTGCATTGGTGCAGAGGCACTTCAGCTGGGCTGTAGGCTGTGTCATCTTTTTAGAGGAACACACCTTGATTCCTTTGAGGTATTTCTCCGGTGCTTCCCTGTTGGCCTGTACTACCTAGGAACTGTGCCGCAAGTGACATCACAAGCACCCACAATAGTTGCGCTGGCAACTATTAAGTTACAAGTGACATCGTGTGAAACTGCAAAAACTAGATTCCCACGCCTGCCTAAACAGGAACTATGCCGTAAATGACATCACAAGCACAGGCACAGACCAGGTTCCTGTGCCTGCCCAATCAGGAACTGTGCCACAAGTGACATCACAAGCACCTGCACAAGACAGGTTCCCACGGCTGCCGTATGAGCTAGAAATCGACCTGTGACATTAAAACAGCAGGATAAGCCAGGTTCCCGTGTCAGCCATATCACCTAGTCAGCCACCCGTGACGTCACAAGCACCCGCACAAGCCGGGTTCCCACGCCTGCTCAGTCAGGTACTAACCCAGCAGTGGCATAAACACCTGCACAAAAGCCGGGTTCTTGTGCCTGCCCAATCAGGAATTGTGCCAAAAGTGACATCAGAAGCACATTTTCTGCTTGTTCCGCTATCCTGCTTTCTCTTAAACTTGTTTGTACCACTATCATAAATTCCTTGCTTACTCTGGAGCTAAGACAATGTAAGATGCTTTTTTCGGGCCGGTCTTCTCCTGTCAGGCAGAGATATCCGTGTAGACATGCTCGGTCACAGAGGCAAAAGGACTAACGGGTGGGTGCGTGGTTAGTGATGGTTCTCCCTTATCAAAAGTGCTGTCAGTCACGTCAGGCAATAATGCTTTCAAGGGGTTTCAGATCGGTGGGACTTACAGAATAATTACGTGGTTATTACCGTGGTAGTCTGAGGGTATGAGAACAAAGATCTGGGGAGGAGAGGGTAATTTTATTTTTTACAACACAGTTTTTGTGGGTCAGTGACGACAATCATGGAGGCGGTGGCTGAGATTCTGTAATGGAGATTCTTTTGTTCTGGAACTGAAGCCCAAATCATCCTCTAACAGTCTTAGTCAGACTGCTGAATCTGGGAGCATACAGTTTCTTTTCTTAAACTGAAGATAATGCAGTTAGAGGAAGAGCCTGTTTGGAAGTTTTAGTGGTCTGGGGACAGAGGCCAGTTGGGGGCGGGGGCCCTCGGGGGTGGGGGCTGTTTCTGCCCCGTGCCCTTGGCCTGGAGCTCAGCTGGGAACGGGCTTTCCCAAATCCTGCTGGAAGGAGCCAGATGTGGGAGCTGTGCCCGAGCGGGGGGACAGGGAGCACCCCTGGACCAGCCTCAGGACCTGCGGCAAACCTGCCTTCAAATCAGCTCTTCCCAGCTGGACACTGCCCAGGAGCAGCTCGGAGCGTTGCTGTTCTCCTTCGGGAAGCACGGTACGCACCAAGCACACCCAGAGCTGCGCCTGTGCCAGGAGAAGACTTCAAGCACAGGCGGGCCGATGGTGACAGTTCCCACCGTCTGTCCAGCTCAGGAGAGTGCAGGGAAGGTGCACGGAGGGGACACCGACCGGTTGTCACTTCTCGTGCGGGAACAGGATTTAACAGCAGAAGGGAGGCAGGGTGAAAGGGCCTCTGAGGTCAGAAGTACGTCAGAGGGCGGGCGGAGTCACGGTGAGAGCAGAGGGAGAAGAGCAGGAGATGCAGGTGGCCCGGCTGGGACAACGCCTCCGAGGTGACATCGGCCACACAAACACCGCGACAGACAGAGGCACTGGAGGGGGTGGGGGGGTGAGAAGGTGCCCGGGTGCGAGGAGAGCAGGGGGAGACGGGAGACAGCGACGGAGGTGGAGGGGAAAAGCCCGGGGTGCTGGGAGTGAGGACGCTCCTGCTGGGCAGGTGCTTGTGATGTCCCTGGTGGCAGAGGAGCCGACAGGGCAGGAGCAGGCCCCGGGCGGGTGCAGCTGCTGGTGTCGTCATTAACTGCGGTTTTCACATCTTTTCAGAGAAGAGGCAGTCAGCTGCGAGTTCACAGCGCTGGCTGCTCTGCAGGTCTTTTCTCTTCCCTGTCCCTGCCTCTCCCTTTCCCGGTCTCCTTCCCTTTCCCTCTCATCCTTTCCCCTCTGTCCCGCTCCCTCGCCCTGCCTGTGTCGGTCTGTCCTTCTGTCCTTCCTCCCGCCCTCCTCTGCTCTCTCTGTCCCTCTGTCCTTCCTCCCGCCCTCCTCTGCTCTCTCTGTCCCTCTGTCCCGCTGCTCATTACCACATTCCTGGCTGCCCCTGCCCCTTCCCCTCATCCCCTTCTCCCTGTCCCTGTGCCCGTTCCCACCAGGGGTTTCCTTTCTCCGCTCCCTGTCCAGCCCCTCCCTTGTTCCCGCCGTCCCTCTGACCTGCTCCCGTCCCTCTGTCCATCTCCCGTCCCTCTCGGGCCACCCCACCGCCCTGCCCCACCCCTCTCTGCCGCTCTCTCCCTCTCCCCTCCTCCTCCCGGCTCCACCGGGGCTCCGGGACCCCCGCAGCCCCGGAGGGGCGGCCATGGGGCCTGTGGGGGGCAGGGCCGGGCCGGGCGAGGACGACGGTGTCCTCACAGGGTCAGACAGCAAGGCAGGCACGCCCTGCGGCATGCCGGGAGCTGTAGTCCTGGGCCTGCCGGGTGGCCATGTTGGCTCCCAGGGCATGCCGGGAGCTGTAGTCCTGGGTCTGCCGGGTGGCCATGTTGGCTCCCAGGGCATGCCGGGAGCTGTAGTCCTGGGCCTGCCGGGTGGCCATGTTGGCTCCCAGGGCATGCCGGGAGCTGTAGTCCTGGGTCTGCCGGGTGGCCATGTTGGCTCCCAGGGCATGCCGGGAGCTGTAGTCCTGGGCCTGCCGGGTGGCCATGTTGGCTCCCAGGGCATGCCGGGAGCTGTAGTCCTGGGTCTGCTGGGTGGCCATGTTGGCTCCCAGGGCATGCCGGGAGCTGTAGTCCTGGGTCTGCCGGGTGGCCATGTTGGCTCCCAGGGCATGCCGGGAGCTGTAGTCCTGGGCCTGCCGGGTGGCCATGTTGGCTCCCAGGGCATGCCGGGAGCTGTAGTCCTGGGTCTGCCGGGTGGCCATGTTGGCTCCCAGGGCATGCCGGGAGCTGTAGTCCTGGGTCTGCCGGGTGGCCATGTTGGCTCCCAGGGCATGCCGGGAGCTGTAGTCCTGGGCCTGCCGGGTGGCCATGTTGGCTCCCAGGGCATGCCGGGAGCTGTAGTCCTGGGCCTGCCGGGTGGCCATGTTGGCTCCCAGGGCATGCCGGGAGCTGTAGTCCTGGGTCTGCCGGGTGGCCATGTTGGCTCCCAGGGCATGCCGGGAGCTGTAGTCCTGGGTCTGCCGGGTGGCCATGTTGGCTCCCAGGGCATGCCGGGAGCTGTAGTCCTGGGCCTGCCGGGTGGCCATGTTGGCTCCCAGGGCATGCCGGGAGCTGTAGTCCTGGGTCTGCCGGGTGGCCATGTTGGCTCCCAGGGCATGCCGGGAGCTGTAGTCCTGGGCCTGCCGGGTGGCCATGTTGGCTCCCAGGGCATGCCGGGAGCTGTAGTCCTGGGTCTGCCGGGTGGCCATGTTGGCTCCCAGGGCATGCCGGGAGCTGTAGTCCTGGGTCTGCCGGGTGGCCATGTTGGCTCCCAGGGCATGCCGGGAGCTGTAGTCCTGGGCCTGCCGGGTGGCCATGTTGGCTCCCAGGGCATGCCGGGAGCTGTAGTCCTGGGTCTGCCGGGTGGCCATGTTGGCTCCCAGGGCATGCCGGGAGCTGTAGTCCTGGGTCTGCCGGGTGGCCATGTTGGCTCCCAGGGCATGCCGGGAGCTGTAGTCCTGGGTCTGCCGGGTGGCCATGTTGGCTCCCAGGGCATGCCGGGAGCTGTAGTCCTGGGTCTGCCGGGTGGCCATGTTGGCTCCCAGGGCATGCCGGGAGCTGTAGTCCTGGGCCTGCCGGGTGGCCATGCTGGCTCCCAGGGCATGCCGGGAGCTGTAGTCCTGGGCCTGCCGGGTGGCCATGTTGGCTCCCAGGGCATGCCGGGAGCTGTAGTCCTGGGTCTGCCGGGTGGCCATGTTGGCTCCCAGGGCATGCCGGGAGCTGTAGTCCTGGGCCTGCTGGGTGGCCATGTTGGCTCCCAGGGCATGCCGGGAGCTGTAGTCCTGGGCCTGCCGGGTGGACATGTTGGCTCCCAGGACATGCCGGGAGCTGTAGTCCTGGGCCTGCCGGGTGGCCATGTTGGCTCCCAGGGCATGCCGGGAGCTGTAGTCCTGGGCCTGCCGGGTGGCCATGTTGGCTCCCAGGGCATGCCGGGAGCTGTAGTCCTTGGCCTGCCGGGTGGCCATGTTGGCTCCCAGGGCATGCCGGGAGCTGTAGTCCTGGGCCTGCCGGGTGGCCATGTTGGCTCCCAGGGCATGCCGGGAGCTGTAGTCCTTGGCCTGCCGGGTGGCCATGTTGGCTCCCAGGGCATGCCGGGAGCTGTAGTCCTGGGCCTGCTGGGTGGCCATGTTGGCTCCCAGGGCATGCCGGGAGCTGTAGTCCTGGGGCACAGGCTGCTGGTCAGCCATGTCGGTCTTGGGAACAGCAGGGATCAAGGGAGATGAAACGCCGTGGGGTGGCTCTGCCGGGGATGCTGAAATGCCCCGAGTGCTGCAGGGGGATTTCTGGTTCGCAGCAGCAAAGCTAATCACTAAAGGAGACCGATCCTCCGCGGGTGGCATCTTTGCTGGCTCTTCGTCACCCTGTCAGTGGCTTTTGGGGACTCTGGCTGGTGGGACCTATAAGGCACGTTATGACAATTTCCCTCCCGAACTATTTAATCAACCAGTCTTTATAGTATGAAAGTGTATTAACTTTGTTTGTAGTTATGAGTTCACATGATGTGCTGTAATGTGATGAGGTAGTGGAGTTTTACTGAAGACTTTGGTATTTTCATGCTGAAGTAAAACAAACAGAAGGACAGCCCAGCGTTGGAAAGAAGGACTTTGCCTCTGGGAAGCTCAGGGCTGTCCATGAAGGATAAAGGACACCCCAGGTCAGCCAAGATAACGCCAGCATCCTAGCTGTCGCGAATGAGTGGTTTAGAGGCCGCTTAAAGAATCACCATCAAAAGTATTAGCAGAAAGTGATTTTAACAGAGATTTATGAAGGTGCGACCTAACAGAATTCGATGGCGAGGTTCACTCTATTACTTATTACATGGATGAAACATATAAAGGAAAATCGTCTAAGGGTTTATATCTCAGGGATTATATGTGTTTAGCAGCAGTCTAGGGTTCATTCACAGTTTAGCAGCGCTTAATCATCAACTAATAATTAACAAACTTTAGTAGCACTTAATCATTACTAATTTAATATTTACGAAATAAGTGTTAGTAGAGTCTACTATAATCACGACTTAATTACAGATTATGCTTACTATTAGTCCACACATACAGACAGGCAGAAATATAAAAAAAAAAAAAAATATATATGTACAGAAGGTATACCTGTTAGAAGTTCCCCTTGATTTCAGTGAAGAAATATTCACGTCGAATGTCTAGGCATTTCTTTCTCAACAGGCGAAGGGATGAGCTTCGAGGAGTGAAGGGGTTCAGCCCAGGTCCTGTCGTTGGCGACAGGCCTCCGAATATCTCAGACTCGACAGGTCGCGAGCTCTGAGAGGCTCCCACTCTGAGGGAGATGCTGGGCGCAGCTCGCTGCGGTCCAGGAGAGCAAAAAGGGCCTCACTTAGGACCACCCTTTATAGGTTCGCGAGATGTTTGGCTTTGGTCATCCGTAAATTTCCATCCTGGCCACAGTCCCAGGTGGCAATTACTAAAAATTCTCAAGGTTTCGGTGTTGTTCTACCTGACACCCGGGCCAGGCAGTGGGAGGACGTTCCCAGCCTCAGCCGTGCAGAGTTTCTGATACAGTCAAGGAGCGCTCAACCGCCAGACTCAGAATTCCAAGACCGAGGTTTCACGGAAATTTCTGAGATCAACAAGCGGCCTAGGAGAGCGGGGGGAACGCACCACCACACGAGCCCATCTGACACGTCTTTGAAACCCCCCCAGCATCGTTTGGTGTCACAGATCAGTAACTCTAGCAAGACTGACTGCAGGGACTTCTGTATCAATAGGAAGCAGCAAGAATGCTGCAAAACTAGAGTTGCTTTGCAAAGTTTGACTCTGATTAGTAATCGGTAGTGTGGGTGCTAGTGATTAGTCAAGTCGTCTGGTCCCTGAAGGACTGAAGGGTATAAGAACCCCGTGTAAAGGCACATTTAGGGTGCCCCAGTTGGGCTGGAGCACGGCATGCGCATGAAAAAATATTTGCCCCTGTAATTCTATACTTTGCATCCAAGCCTCTCGCCTCGGTCAGCGCGGGCCAGTGCGAATTTTTCATCACATCGGCTCGGGGCTCACCTGTGGGCAGGGGGGTTTGTTGGATGAGGTCCAGGCAGCGACGGACGAGGCCGTAGAGGGGGTGGAGCGAGCTGGGCAGCCGGTGCAGCGTCAGCTCCGGGATCTTGGCATGCGAGCCCTGGCCAGTGATGCCTGCTCGCCAGCCAGCTGCGAGCTGAGTTTTCTGCGCTCAGCCGGTCCCTGCCTGGCCCCCTGGGGCAGCTGCAGCTCCATCGCAGGGCTGGATGCAGCTCGCCGGCAGTGATGCTGTGCTGGGGCAGCGATGCAGATGCCAGTACTGGGGCGCTGATGCTGGTACTGGGGCAGTGATGGAGGCCTCCGTCCTCCCAGCGTTGATGATAATCAACGTGGTTTCACCCACGGGCGCCCGCCACCCGGGGCGATGCCCCGTCTACCCATCCTCTCAGCCACCCGCGGGGTGGGCAGGGGCTGCATTAACCCTGCCACACCCCGTCCCGCTGCGCAAATGACTGCAAGCAGAGAGAGGCGCTGCAAAGTGAACACCCGTCTTTTAATGAATTAAGGAAGACAGGGGTCTGGGAGAGGGCTGGGGCTGGAGCAGCTGGGTGCAGGTCTCTGCCCCGGGCTCTCCTCTGCGCGTGGGTGCTACGGGGGATGGTGCTGGACTGGTGAGTTATGGGCAGTCGTACTCATTGGCTATCTCCATGTCGATCTCCCTCTGCCCAAAAAACTGCAACTGACCCGGTGACATCTGCAGGGCCACCTGCTCCCGCTCCTCCTGGGCCAGCTTCTTGATGCGCTCCTGCTTGGGCCGCTGCTCAGGTGTGATGGGCACCGACTCCTCCTGCTCCTCGAGATGGGTGGGCACAGCCATGAGGCCTCCCCAGGGCCTGAGGGATAGCACGGAGTCGGCGGGAGGGCACAGCAGCCGTGGCGGCATGCACAGCTGCTGCGGCAGCCCCTCCCGTGGGGTTTGGCCCCCCATGGGCGACAGGCGCAGCCAGCTGTGGCTACTTGGGTTTGGCAGCTGCCCCAGTGCTGCCTTGCTGCTCGATGCCGCCGCCGGTGCCGTCTCCTTCTTGCTGTCAGCCAGGGGCGTGGAGGCAGCCGGCTCCATGCTGGGTCTCAGGACTACCGGCAGGGGATTGGGGAGCCTCGGGGGCACGCTGGGGCCGGCCTGGGGCTCCGGGTCGGGCGGACCCATGGCGATCATTCCGCCAGCAATTGGTTCAGCCAGCCTTGCAAGGGTTTGATTTTTCATACCACAACTTCCCGTCTCAATGATTTCCTACCCTGCAGATTTCCTGTCTCAATGCTGATTTCCCACCCCCATGACGATTTCCCGTCCTAATGATGGTTTCCCATCCCAATGATGATTTCTCAGCCCCAGGATGGTTTCCTATCCCCACGATTTCCCATCCCAAGCGTGATTTTTGCAGGGAGGTGAATTTCCTGTCCAAGGGGAAGGGATGGGTCCGGCATCGGTGACCCTGCGATGCCAACGTGTGTGCTGCCCCTTCCTGCCCCGGTGGTGGGGTTGGGGGGGTTGGGGTGCTTTTGGGTTGTTTTTGTCCTCCCCCTCTCTGCCCTGGGGGGGGAAACTGCTGCTCCCAACTGTGGTGGAACCGGGGCTGGTACTGGTACTGTGCAGTCATGATGGGGACCTGTCACCTAAATCTGGCAACTGGCCCGTGCCGACTGAAGAGAGAAGCTGGGATGCAAAGTATAGCATGACAAGAGGAATTCTTGCATTCGTGCGCGTGAGCTGTCCCGTTCAAACTGGGGCACCCCGAATGCAGTCTCACACGTGGTTCTTATGCCTTCCGAGCGTTCATGTCCAATGTGATTTGACCAATCACTACTTAACACACACACGCTGCTGTTTTGCAAAGCAACTCTAGTTCTGTGGCGTCATCATCCATCTGCTGCTTTCTTGATCCAGACGTCCCTGGAGTCGGTCTTGCTGCAGTTCCTTAGCTCTGATGCCAGATAAGGGGAGGGTTTCACAGAGGTGTCGGGGGGGCTGGGAGGCTGGCGTGATCTGTGTAGTGCAGGGATATCCTTTCTTCTTCAGGCTGGGGGCCGTCCTTCTCCTCCTCGCAATGAGCTGGGGTCCTTTAGTCATGCTGACTGAACCATGGCTGTACAGTATACAACGTAAACTATATATATTTGAAGAAAATTCATACAATTTCATACTCTAAAGACTAATCGGTACAATAGTTAGGGAATGAGATTTTCCTGACAGTCCCTCCTTTCCTTTTGACCATCAGGGTCACACTACTACACTATTCATTCTTTAAGTTGTCAGTCGAGCGCATAAGGTAATACAACACTGCAAACATATAATCATAAAGCAGAACAAGAGAGTGAATACAGCAACCTAAATCTGTCGGATTGACCAGGAGTCGGAGCGGGAGGCGATCCCGGAGTAACGACGAGTCCCAATATGGGTATGATCATTCTCCTTTATTTCAAAATACTGCGCTACTTTTATAAGCCAGCCACACTAACACGCGCACCTACGAATCCGCTATGGGTTACAAGTGATTGTCCACGCATCCCAAGCTAAAAACTCATTGGAATACATAGCTGTTCACGCGCCGTTCTTGCACGCCTACTTCCGGATCTTGTGGTTCTCACTCCTCCTCCTTGTTCTGCATTAACTGTTTACTTCACTGCTAAGTTCCTCTTCTTCTTTGTGTCAAGGAGAGTCCAAGGTTACTTCAAACTTAGTCTTGCAGATCAGGGACAAAGCTCGGATTGCTCATGGGGATAAGACCATGTCCTCGTTCCGTCAGCCAGGCCTCCACAATTCCCCCTTCTTGTTTTTGAGCAATCCAAGCCTGATTTATTACTTTCGATACAGCTTTTTTTATACAACTAAAAGCAATACAAAAGCATACACACAATATTAAAATGATGATCAATATACGCAAACCTTCTTTTATCAAAGCTATCAGCCATTGCGGCAACCCTCCAAAAATATTCATGAGCCATTCATGTAAAATGCCATGATTTTGTTGTATCATGCTTGCACGGTTTTTTAACCATTGTAATTGTTTATGTATAGACTCACCATGATCGCATAGGTTCATGCAACACATTCCTTCGAAATCTTCACATCCATGGCCTTGTGCTAACAGCAAAAAATCAATAGCTGCTCTATTCTGCAATATAGCATGGCGCAAGCTGTCCTGATCCTCAGGCAAGGTTTCTATAACTTCTGTTGTAACGTTGGCCTGTTTTTCAGCCCAACAAGCTAATTTCCCTAGTTGATTTAGAGCATCCGCTGCTGCTGCACCAGGAACAAATAGTGACAAGAACACCCGTTCTGTAGCACTAAGCAGTGTCTCTTTGTCGTCGCAGTCAGGAGGGAGGCCTGTGGTACTCCTCTTTTTGCGACTGCTTGTGCTAGTTGTTAAATTCTTCCACTAATTTTCTCCTGGTGCCAATAATGTCAATTGTCCTAAATAGCATGGGCCTCCAAAAATATTTGCTGGGCTGCCTTGCCAGGCTCTATCACCGCATATTAAGAAGACCTCAGGAGGCAGAGCTTTTGGCGTACCGTTATTCCATATAGGTATACCCCCACTCGTTTCAGCTCCAGCGGCTCCCAAACCCTGGTTACTGGTCGTGTTTGTTCCGCAAAAATCGCCCTTGTGTTTGTAATTATAATAAGCGACATGTGGTGTAACATTGGTCCATCCAGTCCAATTGCGTGCTGTAAAATAATTAATGCCAGTAAAGCTAGGACCTCCAAATACAACACAAGTTTGACTCCAATTACCTGATGTATTACCAATACGCATTGAACCTAGTAAATTCAATTCTTGGGGGTCCCACGGCAATGTACGATTTAATCCATTTATCAGTGAGGCAGTGCATTTACTCACTTCGTTAATGTTGGAACAATAATTTTTGCTGAAGTTGGCAAACTTTTCTACCCGGAAACCAGGCACGCCCACCAAACAGGTTCTGAAAGGCTCTGTTGCCGTAGCAAGAGACAAACAAAACGCAGATTGACCTGTTTTGTTTGCCTAGGTAGCCCACATATTTTCCCTAGGCTCTATGTGATGTATGGACATGGTCACGGGGACTACCATCACTATTACTAATGTTCCAATCACCAGGTTTCGTAGTTGTTTTGCTTTACTTTCCATGCGAACCGCTTTTGACATTTTTCTTTTGTTGCAACCCATTGGTTAAAGGGTACTTTCCAGATCTCTGGCACCAGGTCATGTCGTTTACACTCAACACCTAAAATAATAGGCAAGCAAGCTCTTTCAGCAGTTAATCTAGTCCACTGGTTACAGCTGATCTGATATGAAAGTGTGTTAGTTATCTCATGCCCAGTAATCAACAATATTTTAGTCAAATCAATTTCTTTTTGATAACAGTGATCACACCATCGATTAGCGTGATTAAGCCGAACCCACCATTTTTTCCCACATTGATAACATTCGCATAACACCCAGGGTTTACATTGGTGACAGTCTTCGCATCTGATTTTGCTTTTTTCTATTTCATAAGGAGAGTTCATAACAACGTGCAGTCTCGGTTGTTACAATTCCTTTGATACGTCTTCCTCTTCTTGTGAGAGCGCAGGCTTCACCGCTCGGCTAGGCACCCATATTGGTCCCTTATCTGTGGAAACACACATGTATCCCCTCCCATTAAATATTACCGAAACTGGGCCCAGCCACATGCCAGTGACTGGGTCTCGATACATTACTTTTAGTTTTGGAAGCGTTGTATGAGAGTTAAACTTAAGGTTTTGGTGAAGTATTATAATCGATGGCTCTTCTCTGTCTCCCATCAGACACAAATAATTTAGGGTAAATAGGACTTTATGCAGTCTCATTTGTGGGTCCTTTTCTTCCTCCTTTTGCTTTGCTAGATAGTCCTTCAATACCTGATGCGTGCGTTCTACAAGGCTCTGCCCCGTCGGTGAGTGTGGGATGCCAGTAATATGCTTGACCCCCCATCTCATCAGAAAGGTTCTCAACTTCTGACTGGTGTAAGCAGGGCCATTGTCTGTTTTCAGTTGTTCTGGCACACCCAACACCGCGAAGCAAGCAAGGAGGTGCTTACACACATGATGAGCCTTCTCACCCGATAAAGCCGTGGCCCATATTACTTTAGAGAAGGTATCTATGGTGACATGTACGTATTTGAGCTGCCCAAATTCAGCGATATGAGTTACATCAGTCTGCCAGAGCTCTAAAGCCTTGAGACCTTTTGGATTAACGCCCAGCCCTATTCCAGGTCCATGATTTCCACACTTGGGACAGGCCTGTATGATAGAGCGAGCTTCGTTTTCTGATAACCCATATTGCCTTCTTAAACCCTTTGAGTTTTGATGAAATATTTCATGACCCTGCCTAGCTTGTAAAAATTTATCTACAGGTGGTACATGACAGGCTGGACTGACAAGATTGTCCGCTATCTGATTGCCTTGTCCTAAACCCAACTCCCATTGATGGCTACGGATATGAATGACACAACACGGAGCCGCTCGCTGGGAGATGGTCGATCTTAATTGAATAAACAGTTTCCCTAGCTGAGGATTATTTGTTTCCCTAATCAGTGCGTCTTGAATTCTTGGTATAAGCCCAGCTACATATAGAGAATCGGTCACCACATTCAAAGGATGATCATGCCAATTCCCTAATGCCCATACCACCGCCATTAATTCTAAAGTCTGTAAGGTATCTCCAGCTTGCCCTTGCAAAATCTTTTTGCACCATTGATCTGTTTCCCACCATACGCACGCAGCTTGTCTAGAACGTTTTCCCGCATCTGTATATACCGTCAACCCTTCGAGTATCGGGCTATCAACCACTTTAGGTTTTTCTAGCCACTGATTTTGTTTTAGAATCTGCCACAGTTTCCCTTGAGGTTGCTGAGAATGCACCTTTCCGCTAAATCCTAACAGAGATTCTTGAAAGGCCAGCACGTGGCGTATCCACCACTCTAAATCTACAGCGTTAACAGGAATACTGATGTCTGCTGGTTCCTGTCCTGTCAGCTCTATAATTCGCGTTCTCCCTTTTCGGATTAATTCCCCTACGGCTTCAGGACGAGTTTGTATACTGCAACGTGGTTGTACCCGTAAGAAAACCCATTCCAAAATTTGAAAAAAGGAGGAATTTGGCAGGTTATCATTACTCGTGTTGTCAATAGCAGTCACGGAGTTCATTCCCTGTTGTCACTTCATCTCCCCCTTCTTGTTTTGCCATTGACATATAACGGCAAAAGGTGATTCTTCGGTGTTACAGATAAGCAAAGAAAGTGGCAGTTCAAGGATTCTTCTTGCAGTCCAGGCTATAGTAAGTTTGTTTATAATGTGCTGTAAGGCTACGTGATGTTTGTCCGTCATATGCATTTCAGCTGCAGGCTGAGTGCCACGCAGTAATTCAATTAGTGGTTTAATGTCTGCATTGGTAATGCCAGCGCAATTGCGAACCCATTGGATGTTGCCTAAGACCGTCTGCACATCAGCCAATGTTTTGAGTGGAGTTTTTAATGCCATTTTTTGTGGACGAATTTTGCCTGTTCAATGATCCACCCTAGGTATTTCCAAGGTGGAGACCTCTGGATCTTTTCTGGTGCAATTACAAGTCCTTTGTCTGCTAGCATGGTTGTTAATTGTTGTATATGATGCACTTCAAAAGGAACTTGTTGACAGCACAAAATATCATCCATATAAGATGATAGATGATAGTTTCAGGCCATTTTTTTCTTATCGGTTGCAGTGCCCAGGCGACATATAGTTGGCACAATGTAGGAGAGTTTTTCATCCCTTGTGGAAGTACCACCCGCTCATACCGCTCTGCTGGTGCTGCTTTATTTATCGAGGGTATGGAAAAGGCAAATCTCTGAGTGTCTTGAGGGTGCAGTGGGATTGTGAAAAAGCAGAGAAAATCCAAATAACGATCTGTCGTGAGGCTTCCGATTTTACACCATACTGCGATATAGTATTTTTGGCTTGTTGTAGAATCTTCCAATCATGTGGTTCCCATTTTCCTTGACCGTTTTCCTGTACCACCGGAAAAGGCATGGGGCCAATGTTGGATGCCACCCCCCACTGTCCTTCCAAAATAGCAGCCCGAACAACTCCATTCATCGGCCGGGACGGGCAGCTGCGGTAGGTCCAGAGAAACAGGGTGGCAGATTGTCTCTCGAATCTGCTTTTGAGCAAGGTTCCCCTTTTTTCTGAGTCTGTGTAGTTAATTCCTTTAGTTGTTGCACAACCTCTTTTAACAGCTGATTAATACTTTCTGTTGAATTTTTCTCTTTTTCTCTAGATGGCGGTGTGGCTGCGCCGGAGGAATCACTGAAGGGCGGCAAGGGCGGGTAGAGAGGAGGGGCGTTGGGGGGAGGGCGGCACCTTTCCCCGCCTTGAATTGGGGGGGTGGGTGGAGCTGGCCACTCCTCCCCCTTCATGCCTGGCGGTTGATCTTCCACTTTTGTCCCACACTGCTGCTTTGCTTTAGCCCCGGCAACTTCCGTCTTTTCTAGCGAAGACGACGTTGCCGGGGAAAACGGAGAACATAGATTATTGGGCGTTTTAACCTCAGAGTCCTGCTCAACTTTATCACGCAATTCGGCAACAGCCTTGCAGGTAGACCCCGTCATACCCTTCACAGCAGGCAGCCCAAAAAATCGCGCGATAGGTCCCGCCTTGGGTTCCATGCTCTTAGACTTTTCCGGCATGGGGTCCGGAGCCAGCATCTGAGCAGCCGCACACGCCACCTCCCGTTCAGCTTTCATAGCTTTTAAAGTGTCTAGTACGTCTCTCCACAATTCTCTCACAATTTTTCATCACCTTCAATAGTCTTCTGCCACGTTAGTTCCCCCAGCTCCCTCCATTCAGGCACAGAAAACAACATGTGAGTGTCCTTAAAATGTCCCAAACATTGTCCTAACTTAATTAGCTTGATAAGCTGTTTCACCGTTGTCTCTATCCCTCTCTTATAGAGTATACTTGCGAGCAACGTAGCAGCTGCCTCACTTTCCATGATGGCAGCTCACCCTCTGGGAGGCAGTTAGCCACTCTGCACCGTTATCTACTCTACTTAAGCAATAGAATAGTACTTCTCCCAGTCGCTTGTTTCCCACTCCCCTTCTCTTGCTGCTCTTACCGCAGTCTCGAAGAATTGTAGCTTGTAACCATCCTCTGCTACCAGATGTCGGAGTGACCAGGGGTCGGAGTGGGAGGCGATCCCGGAGTAACGACGAGTCCCAATATGGGTATGATCATTCTCCTTTATTTCAAAATACTGCGCTACTTTTATAAGCCAGCCACACTAACACGCGCACCTACGAATCCTCTATGGGTTACAAGTGATTGTCCACGCGCCCCAAGCTAAAAACTCATTGGAATACATAGCTGTTCACGCGCCGTTCTTGCACGCCTACTTCCGGATCTTGTGGTTCTCACTCCTCCTCCTTGTTCTGCATTAACTGTTTACTTCACTGCTAAGTTCCTCTTCTTCTTTGTGTCAAGGAGAGTCCAAGGTTACTTCAAACTTAGTCTTGCAGATCAGGGACAAAGCTCGGATTGCTCATAGGGATAAGACCATGTCCTCGTTCCGTCAGCCAGGCCTCCACGTAAATCCTTCTAGTTCACAGTCCTCTACCTAAGCCTAGAGCCCAGAGGTTAGCCACCCAAATAGATTTAGGGGAGATCCCTGCCTTACTTCATGTAATATCTTTAAATGAGTCTTTATCTTGTTCCTATCAGTTTCATTTCTCTGGTTTTGTTTTACATAAAAACCCCAGCAGCTATTATTCAATAATGCACATACTCTGTCCTGTGCTGCTAAAAGGTGGTCTAGGGCTAATCAATTCTGTATTACCATTTGTGATAATAATTTGATTTCTTTCTGTAGGGTTATAATACTATCTGCAGTTTCATTAATGGCTTTTTCTAGTTCTCTTGACACATTTGCAATAGCTCGTTCTAGTTCTGCAACCCCTGACCATGGGATAAAGGCTGTTACAGACAGCTGGAACTTAGTGCCACATTCCCTCAGAGGGCTGTAACACTTCTTCCCGAAGATACCAGTAGTTAGGAGCTACGGAGGCAGAAGAGGTACTGGTTCGAACCTGTGCGGATGGCATTAATGCTCTTAGAATACACTTTTCAGCTGCGGTTGAGAGTAAATCCTCGAATGCCCTTTCTCCACCTGTCTAATATTGCCCTGGTAGTTGTGTCAACGGGTAGTATAATCTTCAAATGAGTCTGAATCATGTAAATTATTTCCTGTGAAAGGGTTAGCATGTGCCGGATTTGGTTGGTTAGGTAAACCAGTAAGGTTTGGACCCAGAGTAGAATGACTCAGAGCAGTCACAGGATCCTATAGGCCCATAGAGGCAACCAAACCTTTAACATTATCTTCAGTTTGATTATGGCTTTCTGCAGAATACCAAGTTAATCTATCTGTGAATATCCACATTGTCTCAGAGTCTGCAGGGCCTGATAAACTCCATCCCGGAAGAAATCTACACCGTGATGGCTTATTACAATGGGTTTTATGTAACGGCTTCTGGAGAATCCCCCTTCCACATTCAGCGGCTGTGGTACACAGTAAGGTTTTGGAAGAACCTGTGGAGGAATACCGATTGCCTTTCGGCCTAGGAACAGATCTATGGAACGTTCTAGGCATAAGACTCCCCTTTTCATCTGTATGGTCCCAAGATCTGAATTGTCCATGTCCGTCCACTCTATTAATTGTAAGGCTCTCTTGACATTTCCAGCTCCCAGCCTGTCCTAGTTTCGGCAGAGATAGGGTTAAATTTCTTCCTAGTGCTGTGTTTTGGATTTAGTATGAGGAGAATGTTGATAACACACTGATGTTTTCAGTTGTTGCTAAGTGCCCTCCTAGTCCAAGGACAGCTCCCGTGCCTACTGACTGAGCTAGGTACACAAGGTGGGAGGGAACATAATCAGGACAGCCAGCCCAGCTGGCCAATGGGGTATTCCATACCATGGGACGTCATGCTCAGTATATGAACGGTAGGCGTGATCCAGGAAGTACCGATCGCTACTTGGTTATCGGTCAGCGCGGGTGGTGAGCAATTGCATTGTGCATCACTCATTTTGTATATTCTATCATTATTTATTATCATTATTCTCCCTTTTCTGTTCTATTAAACTGTCTTTATCTCAACCCACGAGTTTTTCTCACTCTTACCCTTCCGATTCTCTCCCCGTCCCACTGCGGGGGCGGGGGGAGTGAGTGAGCGGCTGCGTGGTATTTGGCTGCCTGCCAGATTAAACCACGACAGTCCTTTTTGGCGCCCAACGTGGGGCTCGAAGGGTTGAGATAACGATAGATCTGACCAAAGTGTGTTAAGGCAAAATTGTTATAAGCATCCATTATATTGATTGGTCACAATGTTGATGTATTGGCTGTCAAAGTTGTGGGGCTGGCTCTCAATGTTGGGTCATGTAATACCTTGTTTGCAGTATGTGTTCCCTTTTGTGCTGTTTATCATCAGTCGGAACTGGGCCAAGATTATCATTTTGTTGCTGTTTTATGAGGTGATAAAATCGTTGGTCGTAAGTCTAATCTGGTATCTGTACTCGGCACTGCCGTCATTTCTGTACCTCGGGAACCACCTCTTAGAAATTATTGGTAATTGCACTTGTTCCTCCTCGGAGAATGAATTTAAGGGGGAGACGGGATGGGACACTCTCTCCCACTTGTTCATCTTCCCTTCCATATCGTCAGAAACTCCTTTTTCTTCTATCCTCTTCACAAAGATGTCCACAATATTCCCTGAGAATTTTGAATATCCTTGGGATGCTCAAACAAGCATGTTCATATTGCTGCTATGTCTCCTGAATGTGGTTCAGGCCTTGTTTAGGGTTAAACAACTCTTCAGGAATACTGTCCAGAGATCAACCCTCAGCAACAAGAAAAGAGGGAGGGCAAGCAGCGGTGCCTCATCGGGGCGGGCGGAGCGGCGAGTCTCGGGGGCGGCTACAGACACGGTGGCTACTCAAAACCCCACGACAGGCACTGCAGCTACTCCAACCCCCACGACAACCCCTGTGGCTACTCAAACCCCGGCAACAGTCACCGTAGCTTCTCCAACCCCTGCGACAGCCACTGCAGCCACTCAAGCTCCGGCAACAGGCACTACAGTTACTCCAACGCCCATGACAAGCACTGCAGCTACCCAAACCCCAGCAACAGGCACTACAGCTGAACCAGAGGACCAACCCTTGCTGGTATCCGTTGCCCCTGTACGAAAGAGGAAATCTTGGAAGCGGAGATCAGGTCGTTTAGAAAGGGATGATGAAAGAGCAGGGACATCACGAGGAGAGGAGGAGGAAGAGGAAGAACTCATAAACGAGACGGAAACCACCCGATCCCTATCCCCGAGTGAGCTGCGAGATATGTGGAAAGATTTCAGCCGTTGTCCAGGCGAGCATATTGTTACCTGGCTGCTCCGATGCTGGGATAATGGGGCCAGTAGCCTGGAATTAGAGGGGAAGGAGGCCAAACAGCTGGGATCCCTTGCTAGGGAAGCGGGTATTGACAAAGCAATCGGAAAAGGGACACAGGTCCTCAGCCTCTGGAGGCGACTGCTGTCAGGCGTAAAGGAAAGGTATCCCTTCAAGGAAGATGTTATATATCGCCTAGGCAAATGGACTACTATGGAGAGAGGTATCCAGTACCTGAGAGAACTAGGTGTGCTGGAGGTGGTTTATACTGACCTGGACGACGTCCGAACGCCCAAAGATCCAGATGACGTCCAGTGCACGCGACCCATGTGGCAGAAGTTGGTACGGAGCGCACCAGCATCGTATGCCAGTTCGTTGGCAGTACTGTGCTGGAAAGAGGAAGAAGCACCAACGGTGGATGAGGTGGTTAACAGACTTCGGGATTTTGAAGAAACTATCTCCTCCTCCCTTGTCTCGGCTGTAGAGAAACTGTCCCGAGAGGTCCAGCAACTCAAAGACGATAGGTCCTATTCTCCACCTGTACGGACCAGTATCTCAGCCATTAGGAGTCAGCGTTTTTCTCCTCAAGAGAGAGGATATCGAAAGTACACACCCCGGGGCACCCTGTGGTTTTACCTGCGTGACCACGGAGAGAACATGAGGCAGTGGGATGGAAAACCTACCTTGACCCTAGAGGCATGTGTACGTGAGTTGCAAGGAAAAACAATCACACAAGGGGGTTCTCTCAGGAAAAATGCTGCTCCAGTTTTCAGGAAAACCCTGTCTCACGACAGTCCAGTTTCCAGTGAACAGTTCCCCAGACAGAGTAGAAGGGCTGATCTTACTTTGGACTGTAATGAAGGGATTCTTGACTCATGTTTGCAAGAAGTGAGAAGCGGATACTATGACCAGAACTAGAGAGGCCCTGCCTCCAGCCAGGTGGAGAAGAGGGACAACCGGGTTTACTGGACTGTGTGGATTCGATGGCCTGGCACATCAGAGCCACAGGAGTATAAGGCTCTCGTAGACACTGGTGCACAGCGTACCCTGATGCCATCAAGCTATAAAGGGGCAGAACCCATCTGTATTTCTGGAGTGACAGGGGGATCCCAAGAGTTAACTGTGTTGGAGGCCGAAGTGAGCCTGACTGGGAACGAGTGGCAGAAGCACCCCATTGTGACTGGCCCAGAGGCTCCGTGCATCCTTGGCATAGACTACCTCAGGAGAGGGCATTTCAAGGACCCAAAAGGGTACCGGTGGGCTTTTGGTATAGCTGCCTTGGAGACGGAGGAAATCAAACAGCTGTCCACCTTGCCTGGTCTCTCAGAGGACTCTTCTGTTGTGGGGTTGCTGAGGGTTGAAGAACAACAAGTACCAATCGCTACCACAACAGTGCACCGGCGACAATACCGCACCAACCGAGATTCCCTGATCCCTATCCATGAGCTGATTCGTCGATTGGAGTGCCAAGGAGGGATCAGCAAGACTCGCTCACCCTTTAACAGTCCCATATGGCCAGTGCGAAAGTCCAATGGAGAGTGGAGACTAACAGTAGACTACCGTGGCCTGAACGAAGTGACGCCACCACTGAGTGCTGCCGTGCCGGACATGCTAGAGCTTCAATACGAACTGGAGTCAAAGGCAGCCAAGTGGTACGCCACCATTGATATCGCTAATGCCTTCTTCTCCATCCCTTTGGCAGCAGAGTGCAGGCCACAGTTTGCTTTCACTTGGAGGGGTGTCCAGTACACCTGGAACTGACTGCCCCAGGGGTGGAAACACAGCCCTACCATTTGCCATGGACTGATCCACACCGCACTGGAACAGGGTGAGGCTCCAGAACACCTGCAATACATTGATGACATCATCGTGTGGGGCAACACAGCAGAAGAAGTTTTCGAGAAAGGGGAGAGAATAATTCAAATCCTTCTGAAGGCCGGTTTTGCCATAAAACAAAGTAAGGTCAAGGGACCTGCACAGGAGATCCAGTTTTTAGGAATAAAATGGCAAGACGGACGTCATCAGATTCCAATGGATGTGATCAACAAAATAACAGCCATGTCCCCACCAACTAGCAAAAGGGAAACACAAGCTTTCTTAGGCGTTGTGGGCTTTTGGAGAATGCATATTCCAGATTACAGCCTGATTGTAAGCCCTCTCTATGAAGTGACCAGGAAGAAGAACGACTTCAGATGGGGCCCTGAGCAACAACAAGCCTTTGAACAAATTAAACAGGAGATAGTTCATGCAGTAGCCCTTGGGCCAGACCAGGCAGGACAAGATGTGAAGAATGTGCTCTACACCGCAGCCGGGGAGAATGGCCCTACCTGGAGCCTCTGGCAGAAAGCACCAGGGGAGACTCGAGGTCGACCCTTAGGGTTCTGGAGTCGGGGATACAGAGGATCGGAGGCCCGCTACACTCCAACTGAGAAGGAGATATTGGCAGCATATGAAGGGGTTCGAGCTGCTCTGGAAGTGGTTGGTACTGAAGCACAGCTCCTCCTGGCACCCCGACTGCCAGTGCTGGGCTGGATGTTCAAAGGGAGCGTCCCCTCTACACATCATGCAACCGATGCTACGTGGAGTAAGTGGGTCGCGCTGATCACACAACGGGCCCGAATAGGAAACCCCAGTCGCCCAGGAATCTTGGAGGTGATCACGAACTGGCCAGAAGGCAAAGATTTTGGAATATCCCCAGACGAGGAGGTGACACGTGCTGAAGAAGCCCCACTGTATAATAAACTACCAGAAAGCGAGAAGCAATATGCCCTGTTCACGGATGGGTCCTGTCGCCTTGTGGGAAAGCATCGGAGGTGGAAAGCTGCTGTATGGAGTCCTATACGCCAAGTTGCAGAAACTGCTGAAGGAGAAGGTGAATCGAGCCAGTTTGCAGAGGTGAAAGCCATCCAGCTGGCCTTGGACATTGCTGAACGAGAAAAATGGCCAGTACTTTCTCTCTATACTGACTCATGGATGGTGGCAAATGCCCTGTGGGGGTGGTTGCAGCAGTGGAAGCAGAACAACTGGCAGCGCAGAGGTAAACCCATCTGGGCTGCCGCATTGTGGCAAGATATTGCTGCCCGAGTAGAGAACCTGGTTGTAAAAGTACGTCACGTAGATGCTCACGTACCCAAGAGTCGGGCCACTGAAGAACATCAAAACAACCAGCAGGTGGACCAGGCTGCTAAGATTGAGGTGGCTCAGGTGGATCTGGACTGGCAACATAAGGGTGAATTATTTATAGCTCGGTGGGCCCATGATGCCTCAGGCCATCAAGGAAGAGATGCAACATATAGATGGGCTCGTGATCGAGGGGTGGACTTAACCACGGACGCTATTGCACAGGTTATCCATGAATGTGAAACGTGCGCTGCAATCAAACAAGCCAAGCGAGTAAGGCCTCTTTGGTATGGAGGACGATGGTTGAAATACAAATATGGGGAGGCCTGGCAGATTGATTATATCACACTCCCACAAACCCGCCACGGCAAGCGCTATGTGCTCACCATGGTGGAAGCAACCACCGGCTGGCTAGAAACATACCCTGTGCCCCATGCCACTGCCCGGAACACCATCCTGGGCCTTGAAAAGCAAGTCCTATGGCGACATGGCACCCCAGAAAGAATTGAGTCAGACAACGGGACTCATTTCCGAAACACCCTCATAGACACCTGGACCAAAGAGCATGGCATTGAGTGGGTCTATCACATCCCCTACCACGCACCAGCCTCCGGGAAAATCGAATGATACAACGGGCTGCTAAAGACAACACTGAGGGCAATGGGTGGTGGGACATTCAAGCATTGGGACACACATTTAGCAAAGGCCACCTGGTTAGTCAACACTAGGGGGTCTGTTAATCGAGCTGGCCCTGCCCAATCAAGACTTTTACGTACTGTAGATGGAGATAAAGTCCCTGTCGTGCACATAAGAAATATGCTGGGGAAGACAGTCTGGGTTACTCCTGCCTCTGGCAAGGGAAAACACATCCATGGGATTGCTTTTGCTCAAGGACCTGGGTGCACTTGGTGGGTGATGCGAAAGGATGGGCAAGTCCGGTGTGTACCTCAAGGGGATTTGATTTTGGGTGAAAATAGCCAATGAACTGAATTTTATGATGTCAATTGTTATATGATATTGTATATCATTATTTCTATGGTTGCTATCAATGGTATAGCAGTGAAAATCACCCAGATTAATGAAGAATGAACTAACTCCGATGAAACTGAGCAAAGTGCAACGATGATAGAACTGGACGAGCGCAGCAGTACCGAAATGAGAACTGGCTTCAGGATGCAACAGCCCAACACCACACACCATCTTTCTGGCCCTGAAAGACTGTTATGACAGATGGAGCCCAAAGTTGTGGACTAAAAGAACTCAATGGACATTTATATATATTTATGTATATATATGTATGTATATGTATTATATGTATATATGTATGTATATGTATTATATATGTATATATATAAAAAAGATAGTGGTGATTAATTGAAAGGTATCGAAAAATGTGAGACCTAAGCATAACGTAAATGGTATAGAATAAGGGGTGGATACTGTCCTAGTTTCGGCAGAGATAGGGTTAAATTTCTTCCTAGTGCTGTGTTTTGGATTTTGTATGAGGAGAATGTTGATAACACACTGATGTTTTCAGTTGTTGCTAAGTGCCCTCCTAGTCCAAGGACAGCTCCCGTGCCTACTGACTGAGCTAGGTACACAAGATGGGAGGGAACATAATCCGGACAGCCAGCCCAGCTGGCCAATGGGGTATTCCATACCATGTGACGTCATGCTCAGTATATGAACGGTAGGCGTGATCCAGGAAGTGCCGATCGCTACTTGGTTATCGGTCAGCGTGGGTGGTGAGCAATTGCATTGTGCATCACTCATTTTGTATATTCTATCATTATTTATTATCATTATTCTCCCTTTTCTGTTCTATTAAACTGTCTTTATCTCAACCCACGAGTTTTTCTCACTCTTACCCTTCCGATTCTCTCCCCGTCCCACTGCGGGGGCGGGGGGAGTGAGTGAGCGGCTGCGTGGTATTTGGCTGCCTGCCAGGTTAAACCACGACAATGAGCAAATGGTTGGAAAAGTCAACACTGTTCTTTTATGACAATTTTGAATTTCTTCAATTTAGTCATCTCACATAGCCAAGACGCTTTCTCTCAGTTGGAGAGAGAGGAGTCTGTTTTACCTATTACTGCAGCGTCAAGCTAGTCCTTCCTTTTGCTATATGTTTGTTATAGATAGATTGTAAGAGTGCATTGTGTTTATAAAATCTTAAAGGTAAATCAAAAGAAAACCCAGGATCTGATATCTCCAATTCAGTCAGCAAGAAAACAACAATTCAGGGACAGGACCAGGCCAAATACCTCATGATGAGGCAACAACATAGGAAGCGTATGTGGAAGAAGTTAAAAGAAGTTCCAGAGAAGATTAGTTAATATCTGTGCAGTACTTGGAAGATCAGAAGTGTGATGTATTAAGTGTATCAAGGAGTGGCAGAGGAGCAGTGGGCACTTGGCCCACGGGAGATGGGAGTCTCTTTCAAGTGTGGGCAGCCTCCATCCACAGGTGCAAAGCCGAGCATAAGGAGAGAAGACTGAATGAACTGTTGGGGGTGAGGATGTGGAAGGCAAGTATGAGGATCAGAAAATGAGCGTAGTCTCTAATGAACAGAAAGCAGGGAGAAAAATGCTTAAGCTGGCAGGATGCCATTGGCCTCCCTTATCTAGGGAGGAGTTTTACAGAGAACAACGGAGACTTAAAGAGGAGGAAGTATTTGGCTCAATGAAGTTGCCTTGTTTTTCACGTTTGTATTTCAACAGCATATCGGACTGTAGTTACACTAAAGTGCATCTGACATACGGAAAAATGAGAGTGTTTTTTCCAATAGAATTTTTCGTTGCAGATAGTAAGCATGCATAACTAAAACAAGACAAATGGAATTGAAAAATGTTATCAAATTCCTCAATTTGCAGTTGCATTATGTCAGCAGCTGAAAGAAGCTTTGACATAAGCGTATGGAGAGGAGAAAAAACCCAAACCAAATTTGGGAGGAAAAAAATTGGGGAGAATGACTGTTTTGAATTAACTTCATTTCTGGTTTTGTGTGTTGTGGTTTTTTTCAGGTCCAAGTCTCTTTATAGTGCTTCACCTTACTCTACAAGTTCGTCTACCTGCTCCACATCAAGATCAGGTTCTTCCCGCACTCGCTCCTACTCTCGCTCATTTAGTCCTTCCCATTCTCGTTCCTACTCGCGATTGCTGCCGTATCCAAGAAGAGGCAAAGGGAAGAGGCGTAACTATCGTTCTAGGTCAAGGTCACACGGTTATCAGCGTTCAAGGTCAAGGTCACCCCCATACAGAAGATGCCATTCACGGTCAAGGTCTCCAGTATTTAGAGGCCAGTCTCCCACTAAACAGACTATACCTCAAGGGGAAGGAGGAAGGGAGTATTTTAACAGATACAGAGAAGTTCCACCATATGATCTGAAAGCTTACTATGGCAGATCACTTGACTGTAGAGATCCATTTGAAAAGGCAAGGTACCGGGAATGGGAAAGGAACTACAGAGAATGGCATGGAAAGTTTTACAAGGGCTATGCTGTTGGCGCTCAACCTCACCCTCCAGTAAACAGAGAGAACTTTTCTCCAGGTAGGTTTGGTCCACCTGGGACCAGACAAGAGAATTCACCATATGCTCGGGGACGTAGGGAGGATTATCCTGCTTGGCAGAGCCACCAAAATCACAATCTAGCTGGAAATTACCCTGAAAAACCTTCTGAAAGAGAGAGCCATGGCATCAAGGATCCTACAAAATCAAAAGAGAAGGAGGTGAAAAATCCACTGGGAGATGGCCAAGGAAATAAGCATAAAAAGAGAAGAAAAAGGGATGAGGATGAAGGATTTCCCAATGCTGAGTTGTTAGCAGGTGCGAGAAAACCAAGAGAGCCAGTTCCAGCAGAAGACGTTAAAATGGACTCCCTGTTCATGGTCCCAAGCAGAGAGGATGCCACCCCTGTGAGAGATGAGCCTATGGAAGCAGATTCTATTGCTTTCAAACCGATGTCTGAAAAGGAGAAAAAAGAGAAGGATAAGCCAAAAGCAAAAATTGACAAGACAAAGCGGAAAGTAGAAGTGGCTGTTCCTCCTAAGACAGACAATATAATAAAACTAGCTAAAGCTTCCTCGAACGGAAATCTCCTCGAACGGAAGAGAGAAAGCAAGAAGAGAGAAGGGAAGAGAGAAAGCAAGGATTTAAAGAACCTGACTTGCTGCCCTGATATTGCTCATTTACATCAGTTATAGGTGTTTGTGATTAAGTTTAGGGTTAGGGTTAGGGCTTATTGTTACGGTGAGGGTTAGGTTTAGGGTTAGGGTTAACATTAGGGTTAGGGCTTATCATTAGGGTTATGGTTAGGGGCAGGGGTTAGCTTTAAGGTTAGGGTTAGGGTTAGGTTTAGGGTTAGGCTTAGGGTTATCGTTAGGGTTAGGGATAGGGTTGGGGTTAGGATTATGGTTTGGGTTTAGGGTTAGGGATCGGGTTAGGGTTTCATTTTAGGGTTAGGTTTAGGGTTAGGGTTAGGGCTTAGGGTTACGGTTAGGGTTAGGGCTAGTTTTAGGGTTAGGATAGGGTTTGGGTTAGGGTTCCGGGTTAGGGTTTAGTTTTAGGTTTAGGGTTAGGGTTAAGGTTAGAGTTAGGGCTGGGGTTCAGAGTTAGCGTTAGAGTTCGGGATATGGGTTAGGGTTAAGGGTTAGGGTTAGAATTAGGGTTAGGCTTATCATTAGGATTATGGTTAGGGGTTGGGGTTAGGGTTAGGGTTAGGTTTAGGGTTAGGCTTAGGGTTATTGTTAGGGTTAGGGATAGGGTTGGGGTTAGGATTATGGTTTGGGTTTAGGGTTAGGGATTGGGTTAGGGTTTCATTTTAGGGTTAGGTTTAGGTTTAGGTTTTTGGTTAGGATTAGGGCTTAGAGTTAGGGTTAGCGTTAGGGATAGTGTTTGGGTTGGGGTTTAGGGTTAGGGTTTAATTTTAGGGTTAGGGTTAGGGTTAGGGTAAAGGTTAGTGTTAGGTTTAAGGTTAGGGTTAGGGCTGGGGTTCAGGGTTAGGGTTAGAGTTTGGGATATGGGTTAGGGTTTGGGGTTAGGGTTAGCATTAGGGTTAGGGCTTATCATTAGGGTTAGGGTTAGGGTTAGGGTTAAGGTTAGAGTAGAAACTGTAAAGGCAGAGTCCCAGGGAGTTTCTCCCCATAGAACTACTACTTAAAGTAATCTCTTTTATATTTAATCCCTGCTTGTGCTTCTGGTTTTATGACAGAAGAAATGCTATTTGAAATCTGCTTTTCCCTGTTTAACTTCTTCCGGATACCCATGCCCTCACCTCGGTGCCGTTGCGGGGTCTGTGGCATTTCGTAATGCCAGGAGCACGGAACAACCCCAGCGAGCGGCGTGGGCCGCCATCTAACTTTTTAGACTCGAATGATCTGCAGTTGCCAGGTTGCTGTCTCAGGGTAGGCTCAATATTTGCACCTTGCGAAATCGGTCCTCGACCGAATATGTGGGGGAAGAGGAGTGGCAGAACGGCGGGCTTGAACGCACGGAGTCATTTCTGAAGGAGCTCAATCTGCTTATGAGGGCGTGCGTTCCAAATGCTGTGTTTCACTGCCAGCTACGCAAGTAGAAATGGTGATTGGTAAATTAAGCCAAAGTATACTATTTGGTGTTTTGTGATTTTTCGGGTGTTTCTTTTTTTTTTTTTTTCTTCTATTTTGGCTGAACAGAGTTACTAGAACTTACCTATGCTGTGTATTTTTACTTCTCTGAAGAAAACAGATTTCTCTAGTTGTCGGTATGCTTGTAAGTATATTTCTGTTTGGATACATCCTCCCACCATGTTTTGGTAAGGCTTGTTAAGAGACTCCCTGTTGAAAAAACCTTCTACATTGGCCCTTGAGGGGTATCCTCTTGAGGTGAGAGAAAACAGGCACGGGAAGAAACGGGGGGAACCGCAAAACCTCAGTGATTTGAGGCTGCTGTAGGCTTTAGCATGATGGATGTCTGACTGAGGCCCGATACTTGGAGAGGGCGCTCGAAGGCCGCATATTCGAGGGCAGAGGGATCACGCCCGTCCACGCGTGTTTGCACGCACTTGTAATTGGAGCACGCTCTGCAAATGCTCGTACTGGTCACGCTGCCAAGTGACTGAGGACGACAGGCCCAATCAGTGGGTCAGGAGAGCAGCCTCACCAGCTTCTGTGGCATCCACAAAATACTTGTTACACAGACCTCCGCAGGGGCAGACTTGAGCAAGCAAGTCCAACTCCTGCCCCTGCAAGCGCCCTCATGCAACTTAGGTAGTTGAGGACGGGTTTTTAGGCAGGTTGGCTGAAGTGGGAGAGAACGAGGGGGGACTACTTCGGTAGAGAGCTAGTCAGAAAACAGTTCAGCGGAGGGGACCGTAATGAAAACTTCTTCAAACCGATATAAGAGGGCCATGGGCACGTACTGTTTCTAGACTAGAACTGGGCGCATGGCGAAGTGTACGCTTACACATGTTTTCATTCTGTTTCTTTGTCTAGCAATGCCGCTTCCTTCCTGCAATGGCTTCTCTCTGTTCATTGTTTGCTAAACCTACAGAGAAGTCATTTCTGGGTAGCTAGTGAGATGCTTGAATGTTGGGTGGCTGGCGTTGGTGTGCTTTGGGGTCTTTTGCATTGTTCTCCCCTCCCTCCTTCGCTCCCCCTAGGTTACGGTGAGTGTCATGGTAGGGTAACAATCCCAGTGGTGGTCAAACTTCTGGAAAAGGTCTTTGTGTACTTGCGATATCACAGCTCCTTCTACTGGCATGACTGCTTCACACTACCTTCCCTTGCTCGTACAGGTACTGGACCAAATACCCACGCCGAATTTGAATTAGCGCCCCTCCTTGTGCGTGCTCTTTTGTACTTTGATGCCTTCTCTCTGGGTGGATTATTTTAACCCCAGGTTGTTTAGAGGAAAAAAAATAGGAACTGTGTAGCTATTTAAGAGATTAGAATAAAAGGACTTAATTCAGACTAAATGAATGAAGTTCTTGCACCTTTGTAAATGTTGAAGAATTCCATTGCTGTGTAACGGCTGAACCTGTTAACTTATTAAACCACATGGAAATCAAAACCTGACCTCGAGTCTGACTTCATACCTGCTGGAGTGCGGTGAGTTGGGCTTTGGCTTTCTAGAAGTTCAGGGAGGTAGTTGATTTGTAGCCCTCTTTTGTAGACTGTTGTCTCTGAACAGCCCTTTTTGCCAAATGCAGGTACATGGGTTTACAGTCTGTAAGACCACGGCAAGGGCTGTAGCCTTTGTGGTGCTTCTAGGAGGCGAGGGATTCCCGAGACTGCGACGTCAGCCCCAGAAGGTGTGAGCAGTGCCGAAATCTTCAGCAGACCCCGGACATGCGGCAGTACCCTGGGAGGGCTGGTTACAGCTTCTTGGGGTGCCCTAGCGGAGTGGGGAGAGCCCTGCCCTCTCCCTCATTAGCACCCGCTTTGGCATTTTTTTTCTCCCTTAGCCTGCCCTGCTTTCCCTTGTTTCTTGTCCTCGCTTTGTTGCGGGGCGTACAGTTCCAGCTGCAAGGTCGAGGTAGGCCAGAGAGCCGGTGGCTGCGCATTTCTGCTCCAGGAAGGGCTCATCCTGCGGGGAAAGAGGTGGTGTTGGGCCAACACGCTGGCCTTGCTGCCTGGGGGGGAGGAGGGGGGGCTTGTCTCCCACACACGGTTCCTGTAGCGTGAGCCATAGTCAGCACGTTCTGAGCGGCAGAGGGGCCGTAAGGGGCTAGGAGACAGACATATGGGGCTGTGTCTAAGAGAGGGAACCGGGTAAAGGAAAAACCCTGGCCTGCTGCTGAGGGGGGCACGGGTAAGGGGGGGCCGGGGCAGAGGACACGGGCGTCACCACGGGGTCAGGACTTGAAGAACGCTGCCTCTTGGAGCCGTTGGCTGGCGGAGCAAGCCAGGAGTGGTAGTCTTCCGGCACCGGGCTTCCGGGTGGCAATGTTAGTTTTTGGGGCTTGCGGCGACGTGTAGTCTTTCTTACAGCCGCCTTCCCTGCGGGAGGTGTAGTTTCCTGCCATTGCTCCGTAGTTTTTTTCGGTGTTCGTGGGCCGGCCGTTCAGCGAAACGCGGTACAGCCGCACGCACCAACAGCGCGCCTGCCGTCGTGCCACGCCGCTCACGGCTGCCACCTCGTGAGCAAAACGCGGCACTGCACAGCGGCGCCCGCGCGTGTTCGGGTGAGCCGCCGCCTTCGCTGCTGCCACCCAGTGTCCGACAGTCGGTACTGCAGGTCTGGTGACGCGCCGGCCTCGCTGCTTGGTCTTGTGACCAAGATGTGGTACTGCGCCTGGGCGAGCCCTTGATCACTGCTGCCATTTGACGAAAACCTGGTATTGCAGCATATGTATGGCCCGCGCGCAATAGCGCTGCTGCCTCCCGTTGACTGATATAAGGTACTGCAGCTCGGCGTTCGCGCATGCGCACGTCCCGGGAGCAGCCTCAGGCCCCTCCCACGCGCCGCCGCTGGCCTGCGCATGCGCGGTGCCCGGGAGCAGCATGGCGGCGTGGTTCATTTCGTCGGCGGTAGGTGGGGGCCGGGTCCACCGGTGTGGCGAGCCAGACCCTTCGGCGGTCGCAGGCTCGGGGGTGTCTCCCGCCCGCCTGGGGGTAGTGCATCGGCGGCGCTCGGCACTGTGGTGCGCAGGAGCTCTTGGGAGCGGGCTAGGGCCTTGCCTGTACCCCATTCGGTTGTGAGAGTCCTGTTGCTGCCCCGGGTGCCCCGGAGAAGAGCGGAGGCCCGTGGGGTGGTTCCAGCCTGGGGTGAACAAAGATAACTGTCGATAACAATCGCTCGTTCTTTTCGTTGCCTGGGGCGGCCCTGACGACCAAGTTACCTGTTCCTCCTCTCGTGGTTGTGTTAACTGCATCTGGCTTAGGTTGGCTTGTGTCGTCCTTGGCTTGCCTTGTTATTTTAGCAGGGTGTGTGAAAAGTGAAAGGTCTAATAGTCGCTGTCTCTTTAGACTAGCTGCCGTGGCTGAAGTTGAAGAGAATGGAAAAAGGCGAACCAGCTGAAGAGTGAAGCAACATGGATCCAACTGGAAGATGCCTCCATGTGCATAATAGAGAAACCCTCTGTAGAGGGATCTGGACAGGCTGGATCGATGGGCCGAGGTCAATTGTATGAGATTCAACAAGGCCAAGTGCCGGGTCCTGCACTTCGGCCACAACAACCCCACGCGACGCTAGAGGCTTGGGGAAGAGTGGCTGGAAAGCTGCCCAGAGGAAAAGGACCTGGGGGTGCTGGTTGACAGCGGCTGAACATGAGCCGGCAGTGTGCCCAGGTAGCCAAGAAGGCCAACGGCATCCTGGCCTGTATCAGAAATAGTGTGGCCAGCAGGAGTAGGGAGGTGATCGTGCCCCTGTACTCGGCACTGGTGAGGCCGCACCTCAAATACAGTGTTCAGTTTTGGGCCCCTCGCTACAAGAAGGACATTGAGGTGCTAGAGCGTGTCCAGAAAAGGGCAATGAAGCTGGTGAAGGATCTGGAGCACAAGTCTTGTGAGGAGCGGCTGAGGGAACTGGGGGTGTTCAGCCTGGAGAAGAGGAGGCTGAGGGGAGACCTTACTGCACTCTACAACTACCTGGAAGGAGGTTGTAGTGAGTTGGGTGTTGGTCTCTTCTCCCAAGTAACTAGTGATAGGATGAGAGGAAATGGCCTCAAGTTGCGCCAGGGGAGGTTTAGGTTGGACATTAGGAAAAATTTCTTTACTGAAAGAGTGGTCAAGCATTGGAACAGGCTGCCCAGGGACGTGGTGGAGTCACCAACCCTGGAAGTATTTAAAAGACATGTAGATGAGGTGCTTAGGGACATGGTGTAGTGGGCATGGTGGCGTTGGGTTGATGGTTGGACTTGATGATCTTAGAGGTCTTTTCCAACCTTAATGATTCTGTGATTTGAGTGAGGAACGATCCCAATTAATAGTCCTCAGCAGACTACATCGCTAACGTGTAATGCAGGGTCTGTACATGTATCCAAAGGTACAGTATGTCCATGTATTGTGTGTGTGAGTGAGAGAAATGCTATGTATCTATGAACCCTCACATTTAAAAAGCTGTAAGATACTAGCTGTGCTCTCTCAGATGAATGACAGTTGAGTAACCGGAGCTACAGAAGAGGAAGGGGGAGAGAGAGTGAGGGAGAAAGAAGCATCCGAATTGTACATTTCTCCATGCGGCGCCAAGAGCGGGAGCTGTGGTGAGTCCTGAACCCTTGGGCGTGCATCTCTCTTCTTCCGCGTCCCAGTAACTCCCTGCCCCGCTCTGCATCCCCCACCCCTCCCAGATCCCTACCCATGTCTGCCTTTCCCTGCCTCCTCCTGTCTGTTGCACTGTTCTTCATTCCTCCATTGTTCTCTTTTTGCCTATCCATCTGTCTGCCTGGCTCCCTGACCCTCTCTCTTTCCCTCTCTGTCATTTTTTCCACTTACCTGTACTCCTGTTCTTCTCTCTATTCTTGCATCCAGCCCTCTGTCCCTCTCTTTATCCCTCGGGGGTCCTGGTCCCTGTTGCTCTTTTTGTCTCTCCGCCTCTCTGTCCTTCTCCCTGTCCCTGTTTTTTTTCATGCTGCATCTCTCTGTCCTGCTTCCCATCCTCTTTTTATGTCTCTGTCCCTCTGTGCTGTTCCTTGCCCCTGTCCCTCTCCCCCAGCCCCCCCATTCTCTGTCGTTCTCCCTGCCCACCCCCTGCAGCCATCTCTCCCCCAGTCTGTCCTGCTCGCTGTCTCTCTCCTTTTTTCTGTATTTCATTTTCTGGCTGCCTGTCCTTCAGCTCTTTTTATATCCCTCCTGTCCTTTTTTGCTATTCCTCTGTTCTTCTGCCTGTCCCTCTCTTTTCTTTCTATGTCTACTTTTATCCAGATGTCTAACCCTATTTTTTTATTATTTCCTGTCTCTCTTGTGTCACATTGCTTTTAAATTTTTTTTTTCTATATCTACTTTTATCCAGCCATGAAAGTACAAGGCATATGGAAGGGATCCATAGTGGTCTGTAAATACAAGGTACGTCAATGATGTATGTCTACATTTTTCCTAAGGTACTTGTAGTGTGGACTTTAAAGTTAATATTAAGAATGTGCCAATTCTCCTTCTATAGTTTTTTATTAAATATTTTAACACAAATACTAAAATAAAATAAGGTCTGTTCTGGAGCATGTTACGCCTATGCAAAGCTTACTTCCCTCATTTATTTCCTATTCCTGAAAGCATGGTCTTCTGTTTTTGTGCGCTTACTATTAAATGATACTGTGAAAATAATTTTGTACCAGAAGAGGAAAGAAACTGTTTGTAAGAGATCAGATATTCAGAAGAAACAGACTTTGTTTTCATTATAAAAGCTTTATGCTTTTTCAGTGAATAAGTATTTAAAATATCTTGTAGTAGTAATTGAAAACTTTACTGACATACTAGTATCTGTACTTAAGGCAATCAAAGTCAAAGAAGAGACATGGACAAATCAGGACAAATTGGCTTCGCTTCTGCATGTTTTCCAGGCTTTCCCAAGAAACATTAGCGGCCTTGTAACTAGTGACAGTGAGTCCTGATGTGGTTTTGGTGAGTTATTGCTTCAATAATGTCCTTTTTCCTTAACCTACAGTGTGTAATTTTTGACTTCAGTTCAAAAGAGATTTTCCAAAATGGAAATATTCAAAGGAGGTGCATTTTATGAACTTCCCATCAGAGTGGATCTTCAGAGATGATATACTTGGCAGTAGAAGTCATCAGCAACAAGACTTTTTGTTCTCTTTAAAAACAAAAACAAAAAAAAACCAAAAAACCAAACCAAACAAAAAACCCCCAGTCAATTTCCTCCCAAAGACCCAAGCACAGCACATCTTCCAACAGTTGATGGCGTCATTGGTTCCCAGTTGTAACAGTTGAGAGATCATGAAAACGTGTTCCTCTGCATGCTTCAGTACAGCCAAAAGCATTAGCAAATCTGCCAGTCCTTTTTGGTAGCCTTATGTATTGCAGCACTGGGGATTTGCTTTGGGTTTCGTTTTTTTTTTGTTCCCAAAAGTAGAACCATATGGGGGATTTTGTGCCTCACCGATTTTTCTATCATAAAAAATAGTTTTCTATCATAAATGAAACTTTAAAAAAGAAAGTTAAAATTGTATAATTTACAAACTTGCATTTAAAATGTAACTGCCAAATAGCTGTAGCATACAATTTATTAGGCGTACTTAAGCAGTTAGGTAGTTGCTCTAAATGTTTAAAAAGAGAGGCAACTGAACGTTTTTTTCCCAATCTTTTGACCGAGTGCTCTGAAGTCCTTTATTTCTGTCTCGCTTTCAATGGCGCGTTTCCCCGGCAGTTCGGTAGCATCAGTCTCGGCGCAGCTGGCCAGGCGTCCTTCCTAGTCACATAACACACGCAAAACCCCAGTCAAATGATAGCTGTGTATTGTAGAGATAGATAATTTAACGGTATGAATTCACAGCTCTGCAATTTAAATTAATGCAAAAGGAAAATCAAATACTGTTATGGTATAAGTCGTCTTCTTGTATGTAGATAAACGTATGCACACCTTTTTAGCATAAAATGAATTGCTGAGATTTGTTATTTCTTTTTCATTTTACTCTTCAAAGTTTTACACTTCACTTTCAACTTTATCGACCAAGCAAGCGAGATGTGCAGCAGCAACAGCAGCGCAAGGGCTGGAGCTGCGGCGGCGGATCCGTGAGCGTAGATGCTGATTACGGTACACCCTTGTCCTGCAGCCTCACGGGGTTATCTCCCTGCAGCGGTGCTGTAAGGAAGGGATGAGGCGTTTTCCGACACCAGCGAGAGCGTTTACTTCTCTGCGAAGAACGTGTTCAAAATCGTGTCAATTAGTCTTAACGCTGATTTTAAGCGTTCGAATCGCTCTAGCTTTTAAAGGACGTGTTGTATTTCGAGCTGTCCTGTTTGCCTAGCATCCTCCTTTAGCTCAACTACTGCCCTATCCCTTATCCTGACTGAATTCCTCTGCTGCCTTCGGTGCTATTTTTTTAATATGCTGAAATACCATTTGGGATTTTTGTTTTTCAGATGCCTCGCTGTGAGCGTCCCGTGGTGCTCAGGAGAGACCCCCGGCCCAGGTTTGCCTGCCAGTCGTTAAACGTGCTGAGGGTAAGGGGCCAGCTGCCAGCCTGCGGGACAGGGACTGTGGGGGTCTGCAACCGTTTGGGGGGGCTGCCCCTCCTTTATTTTTCTAGCAGAGCCCCCCTTTTTGGCGGGGGTCCGTGTGTACATACGTGAATGGCATTATTAAAGTAACGAGCTGCCGGTTGGGGCCGTTTCCCTTGTTTTGTGCCTTTTTGGGGAGGTGAATAAAAAGGGGGGGTTTTGGGGTCTGGGGGGGTGATGATGTCATTTGGGGCACCTCAACATCACCCGAGGGGTGATGATGCCGTGGAGGAGCAGGTGAGTGGGGAATGGGGGGGGTCCCCCCCAAAAAAGGGGGTCACAGACCAAAAATGCCTGAAAATTCACAGTCAGGTTTCAAAAATTTTTAAAAACTGTAAATATATGTGTGAGGCATTGAAATAGAGAAAAATCTCTGATTTTTATGTATATTGAAAAATAATATTCATTTACATATATAAAAGAATTTCAACATAAGAACCTATATCTACTATGCTGTATAAAGGATTTTAGTGTATAAAAAAATTCGAAACACATATATAGGGTTTTAAAATACAAAAATAACTCATGTATATATAAATTAAAAAATAAAGGACTTTAAAATGCAAAAAGGATGATATATTTTGTATATGAAGGGATTTAAAATAGAAAAAATTCTGAATAGATATAGCTATCTACACTTACTGCGTGTTACCTAGAGAGTCTAAATAGATATTGTATGTAATCTAAGAGATTATATATAAGTGTTAACAGATATCTAAGTCTAAATAGATATCTAAGTCTATAAAGATATAGGTGGTGTAAATACATGTAAGTGTAAATAGAGAAATCTATAAAGACATTTAAGTGTCAAAATATGTAAGTCAACAGATATATAGTCTGAATAGGTATTATATATAATAAGTGGGAAATGGGGATAAGTGGGAAATGGGGTAAAAGTGAAACATAAATATATTCACTAAATATATATATGTGTAAATACATTAAGTGTAAATGTCTATGACAGATAAGGTTTTTAAAATACAAAGAAACCCTGTTTATAGAAAGGATTTAAAAACTCGACCCCCCCCCCCCGAAATACCTCTTTATTGAAGATAAAAGATATTGAAGATATAAAAGCGCTTTCAAAAGCTGCCTCTTCCCTGTTCTCCTTTTCCGCCTTTTCCCATCCTGATTTGGGGCCAGTTCCCCCAACAGGGACTTTCCCCTGCAGGGCCATGCACACAGAGCGGGACCTGCCACCATGGCATAAAAATACCACAAAACCCCTGATTCAGGGTCTGCAAGAGGTGAAAAAAAAAAACCTCACAATTTTTGGGGAAAAATACCCAACTTGGAGCTCCCGGGAAAGCCAAATCCACCTGGATTTGTGCAGCTGGAAAGCAAAAAAACCCCCATTTTCATCCACAAAACCAAAAGCAAAAATCACCAATTTTTGTTGTGAAAAAGCGTTGAAAAACCTCCAAATTGAATATTTTGGAAAAGGAAAAAAACCCCAATTTTTATATTATAGAAAAACAAACCCCCCCCGCCATTTGGGGAAAATTTGGGGTGAAACACCAGCCATTTGAGGGGCGTCGCTCGTGGTTATCTAGTGCGGGTTATCCAGTGCGGGTCAGTTATCGGGAACGGATTATCTGTTGCGGATTATCCCAGGTGAGTTATCTGCTGTGGATGGTCCCGGGCGGACCCCCTGGCGTAGGTCACCCCCACGCATGTCCCCCCACGCATGTTTCTACCCACCCCCGCCCCTCCCAGTGTCCGCCCCCCCTTTCCCATGCGAGGTTTTTCCCCCGTGCGAGGTTTTCCCCGTGACGCGCCCCCCGTATCCCCTGCCCTCCTACCTCGTGCCCGCACTGCCCCCCTCTCTCCTCTCCCTCCTCCCACCCCCCGTGTTCCGCACTGTCTCCCCGTAACCCCTCTGCCCCGGACCCCTGGGGTGCTGCCTGCCCCGCCAACCTGCCCGTTGCCCCCCGCCCAAACTCTGACACCCCCCTCCCGCTCCCCCGCACCCCGCTCCCACCCCGCTCTCCCTCCTCCTGCGTTTTGGGTTTGTGCTGAAAAGGGCGTTGATGATGCAGGGGTGTGTTAGTTCCTGCTGAGCAGCGCTTGCACGGCGCCGGGGGCTGTTCTGCTCCTCGCCCCGCCCTGCCGGCGAGCGGGCTGGGGGTGCACAAGGGTTTGGGAGGGGGCACCACTGGGAGAGCTGACCCCAACTGACCCAAGGGATATTCCAGACCATATGATGTCATGTAATAAAACTCGGGGGGAGGTTGGCAGGGGGGCTGCTGCTGGGCTGCGGCTGGCTGGGCATCGGTCGGTTGGTGGCGAGCAATTGTTTTCATTTGTACCGCTTGTCTGTCTTGGGTTTTTCTCTCTGTTGGTTTCCCCCCCCCTGCTTTTCCTTACAAGTGGAGTTTTTTCAGTTTTGCCCTTCCAATTCTCTACCCCATCCCACTGAGGGGGGAGTGAGTGAACGGTTGTGCGGTGCTTAGTCGCCGGCTGGGATTAAACCATGACACAAGGTGAGTTGCAAGCCCTGCCTGGCTAAATGCTTTAGGCTCTCCGTGTTATTCCTGCCATCTTGATAGGCCATTCTTGTTCTTTACTGCTGCTTAAAGTGCCTTGTGCTCCATCAGCAGGCTGGGAAGTATGGTTGTTGCAGAAACTGCTACACCCTGTGACTCCTTCTCAGGTTTTTAGCTTCGCCCTTTGTATGGGCTGCCGAGGTTGTCAGTTCTGCAGGGGCCACAGGCAGCCCGCAGAGCTTGAGGCCAAGCCATTCCTTTCCCCTCGGCGCAGCAGCGGTTCTGCTGCTGCTACAGGCAGCCGCTTGCTCGAGGGCGAGGGGCTGCGATGACACGACAGGCTGCTGCATGCTTCAGTCGAACTAAGACGCCGTTCTCTGGGGAGCCGGTGCAAGGAGAGCTCAGGTACGTTCTGTACTGCCGATGGCTCTTCACAAGGGAAGCGTGCTCTGGTTTTAGCAGAAAAAGGTGTCGGTCACAGGCAGCCACCTATCACTGCGCACAGCTCAGCTATTTGGCAGGGGTCTTGCTTGTTCAAGTAGAGGCGTATTCCTCGCCTTGCAGTCTTGAAGGCAAAACAATCGGGGGTTCAAGTTACAAAAGCCTTTTGACATCGGAGCGAGATGGCAGCTGGGTTTCTACCAGCACCGTACTTAGCTGTGTTGCTAGCTGAAAATGGCTTGCAAGTCAGGAGATATGCAGAGGGGTCTAAAATAAAGAAACCATGTGTTGAAGTGATTGTTTCAAGGAGGCAATTTAGGCAGCTAAAGGAACCGAGCTGCTCACCTGTCACGTTGGCAGAACAGCCCCTCCAGCCCACTAAGTACTGCGTGTTGCAGGCAGCGAAGGGCAACTGTGACGCTTGCTGGCAGGAGCGGCAAGGAGTGCAGAGCTACGCGCCCTGTACAGAGCAAGGATGGAACCTGCTGGGCTGTACGGTCATCTGCTGAGGACACCTAATACACCAACAGGCTTCTTGGCTTTCCCTGCTTCATTTCTAATAACTTTGCACGCTGGAGGGCAGGGTGGTAAGTGACGTCGTGCAGTGTCTCTTCTCCAAGTGACAAGCCCTGCGTGGCAAGCAGGATGAGGAGAGCAGAGTGCTGATAGCACAGAGGTGAAGAAAGGTGCAAACACCGCAACAAAGCCCCAGGACCACCAGCGTATCGCTCGTTTGCAGGTCAGCCACTGGCACCGGGTCTGCTCAGAAGCGCGGTTTCCTGATGGACATAGCTGCCCCTCCCCTGCTCTCAGGGTGTCACCCGTGTGGCCTTATTTTTTTTAAATCTCTCTCCAGCATCTGTTGAGTCGCTGCTGTCACTCCCACAACCCAGATGGCCACATGCAGACCGAGACAGCGATCCCTGGGGCTTCCTCCGGGTTAGAAAGAAACCTGTTCCACAGGTTCCCCGTGCTGCTTCTCCTCCCCAGGTAATGGGCTGGGGGGCACGGACAGAAACAACCACCGGACTTTTAAAGCAGCCAAAGGGAAAGGACTGAAATGCTGGAGCCACCGGGTGCTTTTTGGTACAGCGGCGATGAAGATTAGTGCCCGGGCCGCGAGTGGGAAAAGGGCAGGGAAATCTAAGCCCAGTACCGCCAGTAAGCAGTTACCGTCTTCCGATGGTACAAACGGGGCGGAGAGATCGGGAAAGGGTCGGTGAGGCGATGGTGGCACGCGGCGACCAGAATTCGGTACTGCAGCTCGGGAGCTGCGCATGCACAGCGGCGCGTTTTACCGCACTCGCCGCTGCCACCGAACAACCGAAATTCGGTACTGTAGCTCATGAGCCGCGCATGCGCAGTGGCGCGCGTTGCCGCCCTCGCTGCTGCCACCGAGCGACCAAAATCAGGTACTGCAGGTGGGGCGCCGCGCGTGCGCGGTGGCGCGCTTTTTTTTGCTCGCTGCTGCCACCGAGCGACCAAAATTCGGTACTGCAGCTCTTGAGCCGCGCATGCGCGGTGGCGCCCCCTTTCTCCGCGCTGCCGTCCACCGGGAACGGCAATGCCGTACTGCGGTGCCTGCGGGGTGATGCTGCCGCGTTCGTTGCTTCGTCCTGGTAAGGAAACGCCGCTGCTGCCCCACGTGCGCGGTGCCAGTGGGCGCTGGGCGCGCAAAGCGCGGAGCTGCACCGCCGGTGCCGCCCCTGGGCACACGCCGCCCGGCGGGTGCTCACTGCTGCTGCCGCCCCGAAGCTGAAGTGTGGTACTGCAGCCCGGCGTTCGCGCGCCGGCTCTGGCCCCTCCATGCGCAGTCCCCATCCCGGTGCATTCCTCATCCCGGTGCATTCGTCATCCCGGGTGGCAACAGTTAGGGTGCCCCCCCCCGCATGCCAGCACCCCCAAGAGTGTCGGCGTGTCCCGGTGCTGTCCCCATCCCTGGGGCAGCTCCCCATCCCCTGTCCCCGCGGCTGATCGTTGGGCTCTGGGGACAGGGGGTGGGGACCCCCAGAGAGTGGGCTGTGCTGCCATCGCTCCTTGGTGCTGGCCTTGCTTGTCCCCTGTCCCCCCAGCGGTGACGAGCTCTGGGCCACTGGCGGGGACCCTCACTGTCACCTTCCCCCCATACCGGTTGCCACCAGCAACAGGGACAGCGACACATCCCCCGTCCCCCCCGCCACGCACGCGGGTGTGCAGGGGCACAGGCCACCCCCCGTCAGGTGGACATGCTGGGGATACCGTTTGCCCCGGGGGTGTTTGAGGTCCCCAGGGTGGGAACGGAACTGCAGAATGCCGGGTCCCCCCCTGCCCAAGCCCTGCAGACCCAGGTGGAGCGCAGGCATCCCCCGGCCCTGTCCCCAGCCCTGTCTCCGCGTGGCTGTGGGTCGGTGCTGCCATTGCGTGGCCAGCGGCTGGGAGGACACAGCTCCCGCCGGCTGGGGCCAGAGGAGCCCGGCAGCCTGGGGACCCCCGGGAAGGGCTGGCTGTGGTGGGGACTCGGCGCCCAGAGCCCAGGGGACCCCAGAGACCCTACAACAGGGTGCAGCATGAACTATTTTATTACCTGTGCAGTATCCATGAGTGAGTCCCCATCGTTCCCATCCTGGTTCCCCAGTGGGTCGGGGTCCCAGCTGCCCCTGGGGGTGGCTGCAGGTGTGTGGGGTGGGATCCCTTCTCCCCAGGGTGCCCCCCACCTCCCCAGGGTCATCCCTCCCAGTCTCAACCCCCCACATGGTGTCCCCATTTTCCCGAGAATCAGCTCTGTCCCCAAATGTCCCCCTACCCCACTCCCAGGGTCCCTCCCGGACCCCAGAATTGTTTGTTAACGACATCAATGGTTGCATGGCTGATTCATGATGAGTAGTGTGCAGATACAGATCAATGAGTATGTGGAATCTCAGCAAGTTTTCAAATTTAATAAATATTTCCTAAAATATCGTAGCATTTTCAAGATTATCTTGAAGCAAATTCTGGCAACCAAGACCTTTTTTTTTTTGTCACAGGTCTCCTAAATCGCACAAAGGCCTAGGACCTGCTTTCAGGTGACATTTCTACTACTGTTTTTAGTCCATATAGCATATGTAACACATTTAGTGTTTTGGCACTTTCATGGCTAAGATATCTGAACACAGTGCTTGGGCTTCCACAGAGAAACACTGTTCTAAAGACGATGCTGCTGACATTGTTGTTATTTGTCAGATGACTGATTTTTTTCACTTAAGTACAGGTGCACTTGGAAGTGTCTAGACTATCACTGTTCTTTCTTAGAAACTAAAGGACTCTATCTGGTACCTATTTGTAATACTAGCGATACACAGATTGGCTAAAGTTACCTTCGTATTTTGATGGTTGATTATTTATGAACACAAAACTGTAGTACAGACTTCCTGGTTTTTGATACTTATGTAGCAGAGACAAACTATCTGAGGACTTCCCCTTGCACGGTCGTGTTCTATATCTGTAAGCCTTAGAGTAATTTGTGACAAAGCAGAAATGGGATTCTGGGGGGTTTTTTTAGTTGCACTGAATGTACCAAGAGACAACGGTTTATGTATATGAGTAAATTTCCAGATTCACTCGACTATCAGAACATAAAGTTTTGATGTTCAGGTTTTATAATCTGTTTTCAGTGCTTTATGTTTTTGGTACAAGTGCTGTATTTGAAGTTCTGATCACCTTTATTTCTTCTTCTAGAAGTCAAACTGAGCCAGTAAGTGGAACATCAAAAGCAGTATGTAAAAACACAATCTCACACTTTTTGCTGCACGCTGCACTTAAGGTAGCCTTGGATTAATTTTCCAAACATTAACTGAATAGATTTTCCAGTAAAACACAGTATATGTTGTAAATACAATGTATTTGATTCAGCATAGTAGAAACGGAGTAATGCCATCATTGGCACAGTTCTATCTAATGTGAATATTGGTGTTTGTGCCTAGTAATGCATTGTATTTCATACTGGATATGCTAGACTATCTCCTGAATGACTTTGTGTTGTACAGATAATGTACAATCGTTTTTAGATCACGTAGGTTCAAGGTCTGCACAACTGAACATGGTTTTTGAAAATGTTATCAAAAACCACTGAGAAACCATTATTGTTAAACATGGTACTGTTTCTTACTTTTGCCTTGGGGGTTCAAACAAATACCAAAACCAACATGTCCCACACGTTTTGAGGACAGTTCTGTGCAGCTAAATGCTTCCTTTTCATGTCCTTAAAGACTTGGGTATTTGTTCCTGAAACTGTATAATTGAAGTGATATTGTTTGGGCCCCTCCGAGTGCATAACTGTCTTTAATAGATTGCTGTCAATTTAAATATCGTTGCTACACAAAGTGGTATTCTAAAGTTCTACATTTGACCTTTCCGCTTTATCAGATGAAGCAGTTTAGTTTAATAGTTTGTCTGCAAATGAAAATACGTAAAACCCAGTGTACAAATTTTGGCACAAGGTTAGAGCCGGGTGCATTTGTAAAGGGTAAAATCCCTGTCATTTTTCTTAACCTCTGCCTGCAGTACGTTTTTGGATCTGGGTGACTTCAGGGCTGGATGCTGCTTTAATTTCCCAAAGGCTAAGCTTTTCTTTAGGATACTGCCACTTTGAATTTACATTTGGAAAAGGGGCAGCGTTTTTCTTCAGGTTTGAAGACACTGTCGTTCTGCTGCGAAAACAGAAATAAGTAACACAAGGAAATACTTGGCTGATTAGTTTACAAACCACACTGAAAAGAAGTTTCCTGTAGTGATGCTTCCTTCTCAAATAAATATTTTTTTAAAATCCTTTTTAGCTGAAAATTGATAGCTTCCTTACCCCTTCGACTTTTAAGCAGCTGTGAGCATTTGACAAGGGTCCCTCTCTGAGATATTCTGGAGCAAGAAGTTGATCTCCAGCGGGTTTGGTTAGTTTAGCTTCTTCTCCTTAACCACATAGGCACTCTTAAGCTGTCACAGGTTTGGACTTTGTTTTGAACAAATACCAACTACACTAGGTTGGAAATGGCTCTTTCAGTGACACTCGGAGGATATAGTGCAGACTGTCAGACTACAGTAGAGGTTAACTATTGCTCTGTTTTTGATTGTAGAACTTGAATATGAGTTTAATTTTTTGTGAACAGATTGATGACTCTTCTGCATCTATTTCTCTGGCCCAGCTTACTAAGGTACATATATATTCTTAAAAAAAAAGTGTTTGCTTTGTATTTTTAAATCTTATACTGTGATCTCTAGCTGGAGAACTGTTGTCATGTGAACAAACCTTTAATTTAATTTTTAATAATTTAAAGTATTTCTTTTAACTTTAAAATGTGTGTATATTTTGATACTATCCTGGTAAAGAGTAGTTGCCAGTTTGGGAAGATAGAAGGGGGAGGACCTTATCAGCCGCAACGTAATGTTGCAGTATTACTCATCTTCAAGACACAAAGAAGAAGCACTTCAGAAGCTGTTTACCGTTTTTCATACTTTTCGTTCATTTTGCATTGGAAACTAACACAATTTTCACAGAAGAATTTAATTGGCTGTAAGTGACGGACATTTCAGGGGGGTTTGCAAGAGCCAAAATAGAAGCGTTTCTGGAACACGGACAACTGCATGGCTATTTTTGAATTTCTAGGCGCTACAGTTATAGATCCATGCTTTGAATGCTGCACAATTTCATACACTGTAGTATATATACAGTGGACAACACAATCTAGTTTGTTTGATCGCAGACTGTGTAAATTGTGTAAATGCACCTAATTGTTTACAGGAAAATACTGATGCATATGTGTGGCATATTAGCAAACGTGACCTTCTGAAACTGTTGTAATGCCATGTTTTGCTACGGAACTGTTTGCATTTTTTGCTCAACAACGTGTAACTTTGTCTGGGAAAGCACTAGGGATTGCACTTTGTGAAAAGGCGTAGTGCTAGCCAATTAAATTACTAGTCTTTAAAGTTACAAAGATTAGAGAAGGCAGGGCCTAATGCAGAGGAGCTAGTTCTTTCTTCTGAAAATAAAGGCTGGAGTTCCTTTCCCAGAAAGAAAAATCTCTTCCCACTGGTAACTTCTTCCCTCTCTCACTGCAGAAATTAAATTGTGGACATTTGGTAAGAAAAAAAAAAATAGTTTGGAAGGTAGCCACCAGGAGAAATTGGTCTCTGTTAGCGCTGTCCCTAAACATGTCCTTGGTTCTGTAAACTCAGGTGAAGTTTTACTCTAAAATGTGAAAAACTGTCCAAGTGGTGTACACATTTAAGCTTTTGAGAAAATGTAAGTATTTCAGAAAAATAGAGGAACATAAGATAAAGCAGCTCCAAACGGTTCCTTACTCTAACCTCCTCAGTGCAGACTGGCTTAGCATGGAGGCAATGTGTTGTAAAAAGTTTTCTGTTTTCTTATGCATTAAATGCCATCCTGAATTTTGGTCTATTCCTAGTAATGTCTTGTGGGTTTTGGATGTGTTTTGTAAACCGCTTGGGTTCAAACAAATTAGTCAAGTATCTGTAAAGTCTTCTGTAAATGTTAATGGAAATGATTTCATAGATGTCGATCTGGATTATGTTACAGTTGAGAAAAAGCTGTGTATATGAAACAGCCCTTTAACAAAATGCTGAAACAAGTTGGTTGCTTTTGTGAATGAATGCATCTAAAACCAAAACCATGAGTGGTTGATCTGAATGATAGGTGCTTGAGGGTCCAAATCATTTACAGTCACTCCCTTAGACCCTGCTTGTATCTGTACTAGTGTGTAATAAAAACAGTTGAACAAATACTACTTTAAAAAAATCAGCTGCCTTCAATAATTTGAAGATCCAGTTCTGCATAACGTTTATATTACAATTTGTATGTTAAAAGGACACGGTCAACTGGAAAAAACTGCAGGTTTTGCTTATTGTAGTTAAATTGCTTCCCATGAAGAAGTTAGTGGGGGGGCACATGAAGAGCCTAAGGTTTTGAGTGCCCAGGAACGTCTTTTCAAGTAGGTTAACAGGCACATAAACAGCCTGTAATGATGTAAGGACTCCCCAGAACATCTTTTGGACAACTGTGTTTCATATAAGCAGCTGTTTTCATGCAACCTCAGCTGGCGTTGTGCTGCTCTTTACAGGGTTGGGTGAGTGGTATTCTCTTTGGCAGTGTGGGCTTAAATGTGTTTGTAATGTATGTGTCAAATAATTACCTGTTAAACAGACTGCCAATCTGGCTGAAGCCAATGCTTCCGAAGAAGATAAAATAAAAGCTATGATGCTACAGTCTTGCCAGGAATATGATCCAATCAAGTAAGTGTTGATAATGTCAAATCTGTTCTTTGAAGATTATGGAAAAATTGTAGAGAAGTTTGTTTTAACGAGAGAGACACGTGCATACCTTTTTCTTCTTTGCCCCAAACCCTTGTAGTTACATGCAGAAACCCTGGGGTCCACCTCCACCATCATCTGCTTGCTTTCGTTGCGGAAAACCTGGCGACTGTATAAAGAACTGCCCAACAAATGGGGTAAGACTGTGGGGGACTTCTGGCGTTCCTTAGCTTTTCATTTTTTTACCTTGGCAGTTACGTAACAAATCCATGAATACTCATATTACGAATTGTTTCTCTTGGGGTGAAAGACAGAGGTTCATAGGGCAATGTTGCAAAGCCCTTCAAAATCCAAGGGAAACCTGGCATTATAAATGTAAACTTTTCTTTTTTCTAGGTCATAGACATTAAGTATGTCCACAGATCTTGCTCTGTGAACTTTCATGCATATTTTTATATATTTCAATATTACTGGAAATGTTTCTGGTTTTAACTCTGTTTAATGACAGTTCACAGTTTTTAGTATTTCATGTAAAACCAAGATGTTTCTGTTGACCCCATCTATTGAATATTTGTGCTCTGAATTGCGCTTTGGAGGACGAGCGGGTTTGTATCTCTTTTCTGAGTGGATGGTGAGCTAAGGGATATTTCACCCTTAAAGAACCTGAACTTAAGCCAAAGAATGGAATGAGTTCAAAACACTGCTCAAGCCTTTGGAACATCCTGGCTATATTCATTTAGGAAAATAAGTATTGTAGTCGAGCAACCCTTATGCTAGGTAAAAGGAGAGGATTAAAGGCTTTTGCTGCTTAAAATAATCATTGAAATGTCATTTTAAGTGTGGGTCTTAAAAGGAGATATGTCTGCATTTCTTTTCTTAACAGGACAAAAATGTTGAGCCTGTTCCCAGAATTAAAGAGCACAGGAATTCCAAGGAGTTTCATGATGGAGGTGAAAGACCCCAATACAAAGGGTGCTATGCTGACCAACACTGGAAAATACGCAATACCAACTATTAATGCGTAAGTATGGAATTAATTGGACTGGCCAAAAAGTGAGCGAGAGAAACCATGCGTGCATGTCTGAGTGGCTATGCAACCAAGTTGGCCAGCATCTGTAATTACGGGGCAGGAAGCACTGTCATTGTGCTTAACCATAGAATCTGTGATACTTTTGAATATTAAAATAGGGTGGTCCTACTGTTCATGCCCCTGGAAGTTGGTTAAACGTGTGGTATGCTAAGAATCTGTATTTCTGCAAAACATTTCAGTAGTGTTTGCAGTGGAGTCGTTCTCTCTGAAAGCTTGTTTTGCTTTTGGTTTATGTTTCAAAGGCTTCTTGCAAAATTTAACAAGTAGCTGTTGGACTGAGATTTCCGCCCCCTCTGACTTTTATCAAATCCCATGTGTGAAACAGACTGGAGTTTTCCTGTTGCTATAAACTAAGAAAATACTGCTGTGTGCTGACATGAGTGGCTGTTTTAAAATGCACTTGGTAGCACTTCTGTGTTTCTGTCATGGATCTCGTTTTGTAGGAGCTGTAACATAGACTTCTTCCATTTATAAAATGTAGTTACTCGGAGACAAACTTTACCCTGAGCCTGCAATTTACATTTGCCCTCTGGCAAAGGAGAGGTGGGATTCATTTCTCTCATAGAAAATGATATAGCCAACTCTGGTGACTTACTGTGGTCTGCAACAAACGGATAGTTCGGCATTTAATCCACATTCTTCTCCACGGGAGAGTTGGTTAAAACCTTCAGAACTCAAGCCTACTAATGGTTTTTTGAGATGTCTATCAGGTTCCCGTACAAAGACAACCAGCATTACCAAGTCTTCTGGGCCCCCAAGGACAAGCAATACCCACAACTGGTAAGTAACTGTAACTTCAGAATTTCTTTAAAAAAATTACCTTCAGAGGAACTGAATGGGATTTCTTTCTTTTTCCTCTCCCCACTCCAAAAGGTCATCCAATGAGAGCCAGTCCAGTTCGCTCAGCAGGTGGCAGACCAGGCTGGGAAGTGTAAGTATTCTACAGAAATTCAATAGATGACTCCTTGTCACCTGTTAAAAGAGGCTGTATAACGCATAACTTATACAACAGCTGATTTATAATGAAGCAAGTATGCACAGATAGTTGTGGAGAATCCAAGTGGTAATTGATTTTTAAATGGCTTCATTTGAATTGGCTTTTACAAAGGGCATCTGTGCTTCCACTAAGGTTATTTAAAATAAAACTCCGGTACATGACTGAAAACAGGACTCTGAAAAATGAACGCTTTTTGAGGAAACCATAATTACCTATAAAAATTGAAGATAATTAAAGGATCAGATGGAAAGCCACCTTTTCCATTACTGGCTGAATAGGGCTGAAGAAATTGATTTCCCAATAGGAATCAGCCTCCAACATTCTTTTTTTAACAACTTAGTTGATACTGAATGAGCAAATGGTTGGAAAAGTCAACACTGTTCTTTTATGACAATTTTGAATTTCTTCAATTTAGTCATCTCACATAGCCAAGACGCTTTCTCTCAGTTGGAGAGAGAGGAGTCTGTTTTACCTATTACTGCAGCGTCAAGCTAGTCCTTCCTTTCGCTATATGTTTGTTATAGACAGATTGTAAGAGTGCATTGTGTTTATAAAATCTTAAAGGTAAATCAAAAGAAAACCCAGGATCCATCCCACAGGTTGTCTGATATCTCCAATTCAGTCAGCAAGAAAACAACAATTCAGGGACAGGACCAGGCCAAATACCTCATGATGAGGCAACAACATAGGAAGCGTATGTGGAAGAAGTGAAAAGAAGTTCCAGAGAAGATTAGTTAATATCTGTGCAGTACTTGGAAGATCAGAAGTGTGATGTATTAAGTGTATCAAGGAGTGGCAGAGGAGCAGTGGGCACTTGGCCCGTGGGAGATGGGAGTCTCTTTCAAGTGTGGGCAGCCTCCATCCACAGGTGCAAAGCCGAGTATAAGGAGAGAAGACTGAACGAACTGTTGGGGGTGAGGATGTGGAAGGCAAGTATGAGGATCAGGAAATGAGCGTAGTCTCTAATGAACAGAAAGCAGGGAGAAAAATGCTTAAGCTGGCAGGATGCCATTGGCCTCCCTTATCTAGGGAGGAGTTTTACAGAGAACAACGGAGACTTAAAGAGGAGGAAGTATTTGGCTCAATGAAGTTGCCTTGTTTTTCATGTTTGTATTTCAACAGCATATCGGACTGCAGTTACACTAAAGTGCATCTGACATAAGGAAAAATGACAGTGTTTTTTCCAATAGAATTTTTCATTGCAGGTAGTAAACATGCATAATTTCAATTCCATGCAAATGGAATTGAAAAATTTTATCAAATTCCTCAATTTGCAGTAGCATTATATCAGCAGCTGAAAGAAGCTTTGACATAAGCGTATGGAGAGGAGAAAAAACCCAAACCAAATTTGGGAGGAAAAAAATTGGGGAGAATGACTGTTTTGAATTAACTTCATTTCTTTTCTTGTGTGTTGTGTTTTTTTTCAGGTCCGAGTCTCCTTATAGTGCTTCCCCTTACTCTACAAGTTCGTCTACCTGCTCCACATCAAGATCAGGTTCTTCTCGCACTCTCGCTCATTTAGTCCTTCCTATTCTCGTTCCTACTCGCGATTGCTGCCGTATCCAAGAAGAGGCAAAGGGAAGAGGCGTAACTATCGTTCTAGGTCAAGGTCACCCCCATACAGAAGATGCCATTCACGGTCAAGGTCTCCAGTATTTAGAGGCCAGTCTCCCACTAAACAGACTATACCTCAAGGGGAAGGAGGAAGGGAGTATTTTAACAGATACAGAGAAGTTCCACCATATGATCTGAAAGCTTACTATGGCAGATCACTTGACTGTAGAGATCCATTTGAAAAGGCAAGGTACCGGGAATGGGAAAGGAACTACAGAGAATGGCATGGAAAGTTTTACAAGGGCTATGCTGTTGGCGCTCAACCTCACCCTCCAGTAAACAGAGAGAACTTTTCTCCAGGTAGGTTTGGTCCACCTGGGACCAGACAAGAGAATTCACCATATGCTCGGGGACGTAGGGAGGATTATCCTGCTTGGCAGAGCCACCAAAATCACAATCTAGCTGGAAATTACCCTGAAAAACCTTCTGAAAGAGAGAGCCATGGCATCAAGGATCCTACAAAATCAAAAGAGAAGGAGGTGAAAAATCCACTGGGAGATGGCCAAGGAAATAAGCATAAAAAGAGAAGAAAAAGGGATGAGGATGAAGGATTTCCCAATGCTGAGTTGTTAGCAGGTGCGAGAAAACCAAGAGAGCCAGTTCCAGCAGAAGACGTTAAAATGGACTCCCTGTTCATGGTCCCAAGCAGAGATGATGCCACCCCTGTGAGAGATGAGCCTATGGAAGCAGATTCTATTGCTTTCAAACCGATGTCTGAAAAGGAGAAAAAAGAGAAGGATAAGCCAAAAGCAAAAATTGACAAGACAAAGCGGAAAGTAGAAGTGGCTGTTCCTCCTAAGACAGACAATATAATAAAACTAGCTAAAGCTTCCTCGAGCGGAAATCTCCTCAAACGGAAGAGAGAAAGCAAGAAGAGAGAAGGAAGAGAGAAAGCAAGGATTTAAAGAACCTGACTTGCTGCCCTGATATTGCTCATTTGCATCAGTTATAGTGTTTGTGATTAAGTTTAGGGTTAGGGTTAGGGTTAGGGCTCAGTGTTACGGTGAGGGTTAGGTTTAGGGTTAGGGTTAACATTAGGGTTAGGGCTTATCATTAGGGTTATGGTTAGGGGCAGGGGTTAGGTTTAAGGTTAGGGTTAGGGTTAGGTTTAGGGTTAGGCTTTGGGTTATCGTTAGGGTTAGGGATAGGGTTGGGGTTAGGATTATGGTTTGGGTTTAGGGTTAGGGATCAGGTTAGGGTTTCATTTTAGGGTTAGGGTTAGGATTAGGGTTAGGGCTTAGGGTTATGGTTAGGGTTAGGGTTAGGGTTAGGGTTATGGTTAGGGTTAGGGTTAGGGTTAGGGTTAGGGTTTAGGGTTAGGGTTTAGTTTTACGGTTAGGGTTAGGGTTAGGGTTAGGTTAAAGGTTAGTGTTAGGTTTGAGGTTAGAGTTAGGGCTGGGGTTCAGGGTTAGGGTTAGAGTTTGGGTTAGGGTTAGGGTTAGAGTTAGGGCTGGGGTTCAGGGTTAGGGTTAGAGTTCGGGATATGGGTTAGGGTTTGGGGTTAGGGTTAGCATTAGGGTTAGGGCTTATCAGTAGGGTTATGGTTAGGGGTTGGTTTAGGGTTAGGGTTAGGGTTAGGGTTAGGGATTAGTGTTATGGTTAGGGGTTACGGTTGCGTTTATGGTTATGGGTTAGGATTTCAGTTTGGGTTAGGGTTAGCATTAAGTATTAGGATTAGGTTTAGGGTTAGGGTTGCAGTTTAGTTTTAGGGTTAGGGTGAGGTTTTATGGTTATGGTATTAGGTTTGGGGTAGCGTTAGGGTTAGGGTTAGGGTTAGAGTTAGGGTTAGGGTCATTAGGGTTCAGGTTGGGGTTCAGGGTTAGGGTTAGGGTTCGGGATTACGGTTAGGGGTCGGGGTTAGGATTAGCATCAGGGTTAGGCCTTAAAATTAGGATTAGGAGTTAAGGTTAGGGTTATGGTTGGGGTTAAGGTTAGGGTTATGGTTTGCGTTAGGGTTAGGCCTAGGGTTATCGTTGGGGTTAGGATTATGGTTCAGGTTTAGTGTTAGGGATAGGGTTATGGTTTCGTTTTAGGGTTAGGCTTAGCATTAGGGTTAGGGCGTAGGGTTACAGTTAGGGATAGGCTTAGCGTTAGGGTTAGGGTTTGAGTTAGGGGTTAGGGTTAGGGTTTAGTTTTAGGGTTAGGGGTAGGGGTAAGGGTAGGGGTAGGGGTAGGGTTATGGTGATGTCTTAAGATTACGGTTTGAGGTTGCGTTAGCAGTAGGGTTACGGTTAGAATTAGGGGTTCGGTGTTATGTGAGGGTTAGTTTTATGGTTCCGTTTAGGTTTAAGGTTAGGGTTATGCCAAAGTGTTAGTGTTACGGTTTGATGTTAGGGTTAGGGTTACGGTTTGGGGTTAGGGTTAGGGTTAGGATTTTGTTTTAGGGTGAGGTTTCGCCTTAGGGTTAGGGTTAGGGCTAGGGTTAGCTTTATGATTCAGGTTAGGCTCAAGGTTAGGTTAGGGTTAAGTGTTCGGTTTAGGGTTAAGTGTTAGGCTTAGGGTTAGGGTTAAGTGTTAGGTTTAGGGGTAGGGTTAGGGTTAAGGTTAGAGTTAGGGTTAGGATTAGAGTTAAGGGTTAGAGTTAGGATTCAGTGTTAGGGTTAGAGTGAGGTCTTAATGTTACGCTTAGCTTTTACAGGTAGCGTTAGGGTTAGGTTTAGGGTTAGTGTTAGCGTTAAGGTTAGGGTTAGGGTTTAGGACTGGGTTCAGGGTTAGAGATAGGGTTCGGTATTGGGGTTAGCGTTAGTATAAGGGTGAGGTCTTAGTGTTACAGTTGGGGTTTATGGGTAGCATTAGGGTTAGGGTTAGAGTTAGGGTTAGGGTCATTACGTTAAGGTTAGGGTTGGGGTTCAGGGTTAGGGTTAGGGTTTGGGATTAGGGTTAGGGTTAGGGTTAGCGTTAGGGTTAGAGCTTTATGATTCAGGTTAGGCTTAAGGTTAGGTTAGAGTTAGGGTTAGGGTTAAGTGTTCGATTTAGGGTTAAGTGTTAGGGTTAGAGTTAGGCTTAAGACTGGAGTTAAGGGTTAGAGTTAGGGTTCAGTGTTAGGTTTAGGGTGAGGTCTTAATGTTACGCTTAGGGTTTACGGGTAGCATTAGGGTTAGGTTTAGGGTTAGTGTTAGGGTTAAGTTTAGGGTTAGGGTTTAGGGTTAGGATTGGGGTTCAGGGTTAGAGTTAGGGTTCGGTATTGGGGTTAGAGTTAGTATTAGGGTGAGGTCGTAGTGTTATGCGTAGGGTTTGCGGGTAGCATTAGGGTTAGGTTTAGGGGTTAGGGTTAGGTTGGGGTTCAGGGTTAGGGTTAGGGTTCGGGATTAGGGCTAGAGTTCGGGGTTAGGGTTAGCATTAGGGTTAGGGGTTAACGTTAGGGTTAGGGGTTAAGGTTAGGGTTATGGTTAGGGGTTAGGTTTAGGGTTAAGGGTTAGGGTTAGGGTTAGGGTTAGGCTTAGGGTTAGGCTTAGGGTTAGCATTAGTTTTACAGTTGGGTTTAGGATGGTTCGGGTTTAGGGTTAGGGATAGGGTTAGGGTTAGAGTTAGTGTTAGGTTTACGGTTAGGGTTAGCGTTTGGGTTAGGGTTCGGGTTAGGGTTGGGGTTCAGGTTTAGGGTTAGGTTTCGGTGTTAGGGTTAGGGTAAGGGTGAGGTCTTAGTGTTATGCATAGGGTTTACGGGTAGCGTTAGGGGTTCGAGTTAGGGTGAGGGTTTGGTGTTAGTGTTAGGATTGGGGTTCTTATTCTTGATCCTCTCTCCCTCTCTTTCTCTCTCTCGTTGTCTTAATTACAAATTATTATTATAATTATTATTATTGTTATTATTATTATTAATAATAATATTATTAATATTATTACTATTATTATTATCATTGGTGTTATTATTGGTATTATTATGGTATTATTGGTATTAGTATTATTACTGTTACTAGTATTACTGTTATTGCTATTATTATTTTATTTCAAGTATTAAACTCTTCTTATCTCTACCCGTGAGTTTTCTTGCTTTTGCTCTTCTGATTCTCTCCCCCATCCCATTGCTGGGGGGAGGGCGAGTGAGCGGCTGTGTGGTGCTTAGTTGCCGACTGGGGTTAAACCATGACAGGGGTCCACCACAAAGATGGTTTCCATTCTGTCACATCCTCTGAGCTAAAACTGGCTCATCCTGGGACATGGTGCCCCCCACGCACGCAACCTGCAGTCCAGAAGTACCCCTGAAAAGACCTCGACGGCCTGCATTAACACACCGGCATGCACTTCAGATGTAAACACTGCCAAGTCATCTCTTTATTGCAACAGATACGGAGGAGCAAATTCTGCAAATCTAGCCTTACTTCTACTGAAACCTTCCTTACAGACAGCTCATCTTCTCTTTTTGTAAACTGTAGTGAAGACCTGTTCTAGCGCAAAGGCTTGAACCCTGCCTACGGTGAAGAAGCCCCAGTTTTCTTTCCTCACTGCTGTCTTGCTTCCCAAAAATCAATCAATACCAAAAGCTCTGTATGAACATTGCATAAAAAAGCCAATTGCAAATGCTTTTACTTGCTACTAGTTTTGTCAGGGAAGGAACTAGCTTCTCCCGCTAGTTTTGCTACAGTTTCATGACCTTTAAAGACGCCACTTCTTACCTTTGCTACGCCAATACAGCCTCACAGCTCAGCAAAATCGTACTGCAGGTAGGAAACCTTCACCATACAAAGACAGGCACGCTACAGGAATACGTCACTCTCAAAGAACAGACTCTTGCAACCACTCCTCCCTTTGCTTAGCAAAGTTTAGGGCGTGTTAGAAAACAACAACAACAACAACAAAGCAGGGTTCTCTCTCACATTTTACGGAGCCCATGATATCAGCTGTTCAACATTAAGTCCAACTCCAGCCTGAACCCCAGAATAAGAAATGCCATCTTAAAATGTCTGGAAAAAGGGAGGGCTTTGAAGCGGCAAGACCAGAGAACGTTCACGAAAGCACCGTCATGGAAGTACACATCCCTTATCACAGACCAACTGCACGGTGACCTAAGTGAGTGACGTTGTCTGCTCATTTGCAGCTCAGGGTCTCTTTTTTCATTAGTGCCGAGCACGTAGGTTGGAATTGGAGCTGAGAAGAAAACCATATGCAGTCAGTCTGGTCTCGTTCAAGTTCACGTTTACTAGGAATCACAGCAGGTCCCATCTGTCTCTCCAGACCCCACCACCACTTCTGTGCAGCGTCCCGAGGAGCAATAAGCGCAGAACAAGAAACCTTCCTTCAAAATAAGGCCCACAGCCTGCTCTTTCAACAGGACGCACAGAGCACCAGCTGAGAACAACCTCTGCTTTAACTATGCCTAGCTCCGCTGCCTACGTAAGGAGACCAGCTCCTAAATGATCCCTAGCCCTAAAACCACCGATCTTCCCTAGGGCAATGCTAAGGAAATACCAGAGCCCAGGGACACCTGGTCACTCAGCTTCAGTTGACGGGGAGAAGGACAGTGGACTAGAAAGAGAAAAATATGATGAGAGAAAAGATAGAGGAGCTGAGAGAGAAAGAAAGGTATGGGGAAAAGGCTAGAGAGTTGGAGAAATCAAGAGAAATAGGGGTGAGGAGCCCTGCAGAGAGATGGAGGAAGAAAAAGTAGGGTCAAGGAGCAGGACAGAGAGGCAGAGATGGGCGTGGGGAAGGAGAGGAAGAAGGAAGGGGGGGCTAGGGAAAGACAGGGACAGGGAGCAGGACGTCCAGATGGAGAAAGAGAAGGAAGGACAGGGAGCAGGACAAAGGGACTGAGAAATAAAGAGAGGGTCAGATCCTGATGGAGACCAAGAAGGGGGGGAAAAGCCAGCAACGGGCTGGAGGACAGAGACAGGGGAAGAGGAAAAGAGGACTGAGAAGCAGAAAAGAGGAAGAGAGAACAAATAAAAGGGAGAGCCAGCTGGACGGGGCAGGGGAGTACAACAAGAAACGATGGGACAGGCAGCGGAACAGAGAAATAAAGACAGAAACGATGGGGACAGGAAGCAGGGCAGAGGGACAGCGAGAGGAAAAAAGGGGCAGGGAGCAGGACAGAGGTGGAAAAAGAAGCAGCAGGAACAGAGGGGGAGAGAGAAGAAAAAGAAAGGTAGGAAGAAGGATGGGGGCAGAGAGGGAAAGACAAGGAAAGGGAGTAGGACACAGATTGTCAGGGAAAGACAAGGACAGGGAGCAGGACAGGGCGATACAGAGAGAGAAGAAAGGCACAGGGAGGCAGGACAAAGGGAAAGACAGGCAAAACTAAGGGACGGGGAGCAGGACACAGAAGGAGGTAAAAGAGCCTGGGCTGGGCAGCAGGACAGAGATGGAAGGAAAAAACAGCACTGGGCTGCAGGACAGAGATGGAGTGAGAAATAGCCGCGGCAGGGAGCAGGACAAAGTGGGGGGGGGGGAACCTGAAAAGGGAGTAGGACAGAAAAATAGGGTGGGGGAGAGACAGGGAGCGGGACAGAGAAACAGAGAGAGACTTAGAGGGCCAGGGAGCAGGGCAGAGAGATGGAGCAAGAAGGGGAACAGAGATGGGCGGCAGAACAAAGGGAAGGAGAGACAAGAACGGGGAACAGGGAGCAAGACAAAGGGACAGGAGAGGAGAAAACCAGTGATGGGTGCAGGACCGAGATGGAGGAATTTAAAAGAAGAGTCCAGAATGACAGCGAGAGAAAAAAGGAAGAGGGGGCAGGACACCACTGGAGGACAAAACCAGCTGTGATGGGCAGTGGGACAGAGAGACGAAGAAAGGAAAACTAGAGAGCGAGAGAGAGAGGAAAGAAGGCACAGCCAGCTGGACAGGGGGGTTTAGTGAGAAAGGGTGGGGCAGGGAATGAGGGAAGGGTGAGGCCGCACCTCGAATCCTGTGTTCAGTTTTGAGCCCCTCACTACAAGAAGGACATGGAGGTGCTGGAGCGTGTCCAGAGGAGGGCAACGAAGCTGGTGAAGGGCCTGGAGCACAAGCCTTATGAGGAGCGGCTGAGGGAACTGGGGTTGTTTAGCCTGGAGAAGAGGAGGCTGAGGGGAGACCTCATCGCGCTCTACAGCTACCTGAAAGGAGGTTGTAGCGAGGTGGGGGTCGGTCTCTTCTCCCAAGTAACAGCGATAGGACAAGAGGAAATGGCCTCAAGTTGCGCCAAGGGAGGTTTAGATTGAACATTAGGAGAAATTTCTGTACTGAAAGAGTGGTCAGGCCTTGGAACAGGCTGCCCAGGGAAGTGGTGGAGTCACCATCCCTGGAGGTATCTAAAACACGTGTAGATGAGGCCCTTAGGGACATGGTTTAGTGGGCATGGTGTGTTGGGTTGACGGTTGGACACGATGACCTTAGAGGTCTTTTCCAACCTGTATGATTCTATGATTCTATGATTCTATGAATGGGACAGAGAGAAAGAGAGAAAAGAGAAAAAGGACCGAAGGACAGCAAGAGAAAAAAAAGGACAGGGATCTGGACAAAGATGGAGAAAGAAGCAGCAGGAAAAGAGGAAGAGAGGCAGAAAGAGGGAGACGGAGGCAGGAAGAGAGAGAGAGCTAAGGGCTAGGGGCAGGATAGAGATCGCAAGAAAACCTGCGGTGGGCAGAAGAAAGGAGAGGGAGTAAAAAGGAATAGGGGCAGGGAGAAGGACAGAGTGACAGACAAGAATAACAACGAAGAGAAAGAGAGAAACAGGGACAGTGAGCAGCACAGAGGGATGGGGAAAGAAAGAGAGGTCTCAGGAGCCCTGCAGAGAGATGGAGGAAGCGGGGAGGGGAAGGGTCAGGGAGCAGCAGAGAGAGACAGAAGAGAGATGAACAGGAAGAAGGACAGGGCCAGTGGGATACAGAATGGAAAACCGCAGTGACAGTGAGCAGGGCCGGGGGGGGAGGCAGAGAGAGAGAGAAGCAGAAGGAGGGAGAAGGGAAGACAAGGACAGGGAGCGGGACATACAGGCAGAGAGAGACAAATCACGACAGGGAACAGGCCAGAGAGACTGTGAAAAATAGAGCGGGATGCAGACCAGGACAAAGAGACAGAGAAGAAACAGCAGCAATGTGCTGCAGGGCAGAGACAGAGGAAGGCAAAAAGAGGGACAGGGAGCAGGAGGGAGGGGCAGCAAGAAAAAGACAGGGGCAGGTAGAGCGACAGGGAAAGAGGGACTTGGAGAAGAGAGGATGGGGAGCAGAACACAGCAATAGAAGAAGAGAGGTATGGGGAAGTGAAAAAAATGACACAGAGGGAAATGGGGGGGGGGGGCTGGGAGGGACTGCGATGCAGAAGAGGGGTCATAGAATCATAGAATCATACAGGTTGGAAAAGACCTCTAAGATCATCGTGTCCAACCGTCAACCCAACACCACCATGCCCACTACACCATGTCCCTAAGGGCCTCATCTACATGTCTTTTAAATACCTCCAGGGATGGTGACTCCACCACTTCCCTGGGCAGCCTGTTCCAAGGCCTGACCACTCTTTCAGTAAAGAAATTTTTCCTAATGTTCAATCTAAACCTCCCTTGGCGCAACTTGAGGCCATTTCCTCTCGTCCTATCGCTTGTTACTTGGGAGAAGAGACCAACCCCCACCTCGCTACAACCTCCTTTCAGGTAGTTGTAGAGTGCGATGAGGTCTCCCCTCAGCCTCCTCTTCTCCAGGCTAAACAACCCCAGTTCCCTCAGCCGCTCCCCATCAGACTTGTGCTCCAGGCCCTTCACCAGCTTCGTTGCCCTCCTCTGGACACGCTCCAGCACCTCCATGTCCTTCTTGTAGTGAGGGGCCCAAAACTGAACACAATATTCGAGGTGCGGCCTCACCAGTGCCGAGTACAGGGGCACGATCACCTCCCTGCTCCTGCTGGCCACACTAGTTCTGATACAGGCCAGGATGCCGTTGGCCTTCTTGGCCACCTGGGCACACTGCCGGCTCATGTTCAGCCGGCTGTCGACCAGCACCCCAGGTCCTTTTCCTCTGGGCAGCTTTCCAGCCACTCTTCCCCAAGCCTCTAGCGTTGCCTGGGGTTGTTGTGGCCGAAGTGCAGGACCCGGCACTTGGCCTTGTTGAATCTCATACAGCTGGCCTCGGCCCATCGATCCAGCCTGTCCAGGTCCCTCTGCAGAGCCTTCCTACCCTCGAGCAGATCAACACTCCTGCCCAGCTTGGTGTCATCTGCAAACTGACTGAGGGAGCACTCGATCCCCTCGTCCAGATCGGTGATAAAGATATTGAACAGGACCGGCCCCAGTACTGAGCCCTAGGGAACACCGCTCGTGACCGGCCGCCAACTGGATTTAACTCCGTTGACCACAACTCTCTGGGCTCGGCCGTCCAGCCAGTTTTTTACCCAGCGAAGAGTGTACCTGTCTAGGCCGTGAGCCGCCAGCTTCTCCAGGAGAATGCTGTGGGAGACAGTGTCAAAGGCCTTACTGAAGTCCAAGTAGACCACATCCACTGCCTTTCCCTCATCCACTAGGCGGGTCACCTGGTCATAGAAGGAGATCAGGTTGGTCAAGCAGGACCTGCCTTCCATGAACCCGTGCTGGCTGGGCCTGATCCCCTGGTTGTCCCGGACATGGCTCGTGAGCACCCTCAAAACCAACCGCTCCATGATCTTCCCTGGCACCGAGGTCAGGCTGACCGGTCTGTAGTTCCCCGGATCCTCCCTCCGGCCCTTCTTGTAGATGGGAGTCACATTGGCGAGCCTCCAGTCGTCCGGGACCTCCCCAGTTAACCAGGACTGCTGGTAAATGATGGAGAGTGGCTCGGCAAGCTCCTCCGCCAGCTCCCTCAGTACCCTCGGGTGGATCCCATCCGGCCCCATAGACTTGTGAACGTCCAGGTGGCATAGCAGGTCATGAACTTCATCCTCTTGAATTATGACACGGCCCCGAGGGGCTGGGACTCACCGCAGCTCCCGCTCTCTGCACTGCCAGGCAAATGTTACAGTTCAAGCACTACTTTCTCTGTCCATCTGTCCTCTCCTCCCTTCGTCTTTGGTAGCTCCATCTGCCTGCCTGTCCTCACCTCACCTGGGCCGCAGCTGGAGCAGAGCCCGCACCTCCCAAGACCAACATGGCTGCCCAGCAGCCCCGTGCCCCGGGCCTACAGCTCCCGGCATGCCCCGGGAACCAACATGGCCGCCCGGCAGCCCGTGCCCCGGGCCTACAGCTCCCAGCATGCCATGGGGCGCGGCTTCCTGCTGCCTGGCCTGAGAGGCGGCTCAGGGCCACGCCAGGGCTGGGGCGCTGCTTCCTGGATCCCGTGGCAGCGATGGGCACAGGGACAGGCTGCCAGATCCCGGGGCCAGGTACGTGTGCGGGCTGTCAGGGTCACCCCTGCCTGGTTTTTCCCAGCGAAGCCCCAGGAGGTGCCGAGGCTGCAGCCCTGGGGCCGAGGCTCCAGGAGCCGGGCATTTCTGCGGGCGCTGCTCCCTGCCAGGCCCCACCGCCAGCTGCCGGCTGCCTGGGGCTTCTCCCCGTTGTCTCCAGCTCTGCTTTCTGCCAGCGCCGGGGGCTCCGCAGGACATCTTGCCCACTCCCCGCCACCGTGCTGACCCACGTCTGCAGCTCGTCTGTGGTGTCCACGTCAGACAGCTCATTTGGGGGTGGCAGGTCTCTCCTGAAGCACCCTGGGAATGGGGACAGAGCAAACCCCATCCCTCCCTTCGGACCTTTGTCCCCAGGGAGACCCAGTGGAGACGGACCGTGCGCTGGAGAGCGTCCTGCAGGGAGGTGACAGCCGTTGGCAGAGAGGTGCTGAGAGCCCCCTGACAGCAAAGGCATCCGGTGGCCGCAGAGCAGCCCAGGTGAGCTGTGAGTTCCCCCGTGAGAGACCCTGCTCCCAGGGAGCACCTCCCCAGAGAGCAAAGGCCGTATCCAGCCAGCTGGTGCTGGGTACGGCTACCCCAAGAGGTCTTCGCAGGGGGGGACGGGGTCACCTGCCTGGTGGCTCTGACACAGACATGATGAGACATGAGTCCCGAGGAACAAAACCAGACCCCGAGGAAAAAAACAGAGCCCAAGGAAAAAAACCAGAGCCTGAGGAATAAAACCAGAGCCCGACGAACAACACCAGGGCCTGAGTAACAAAACCAGGGCCCGAGGAAGAAAACCAGATCCCGAGGAACAAAACCAAACCCCGAGGAAGAAAACCAGGGCCCGAGGAACAAAACCAGAGCCTCAGGAACAAAACGAGAGCCCGACGTAAAAAACCAGAGCCCGTGGAACTAAACCAGAGCCCGACGAAACAAACCAGGGCCTGAGGAACAAAACCAGGGCCCGAAGAAACAAACCAGAGCCCGAGGAAGAAAACCAGAGCCCAAGACACAAAACCAGCCCTAGAGGAACAAAAGCAGGACCCGAGGAACAAAAGCAGAACCTAAAGAACAAAACCAGAGCCCGACGAACAAAACCATAGTTCAAGAAACAAAACTAGAGAGCGAGGAAAAAAACCAGAGCCTGAGGAATAAAACCAGAGCCCGACGAACAAAACCAGGGCCCGAGGAAGAAAACCAGGGCCCGAGGAAGAAAACCAGATCCCGAGGAACAAAACCAAAGCCCGAGGAAAAAAACCAGAGCCCGAGGAACAAAACCAGAGCCCGACGAAAAAAAACAGGGCCCGAGGAAAAAAACCAGGGCCCGAGGAAGAAAACCAGATCCCGAGGAACAAAACCAAAGCCTGAGGAAACAAACCAGGACCCGAGGAACAAAACCAGGGCCCGAAGAAACAAACCAGAGCCTGAGGAAGAAAACCAGAGCCCAAGGCAGAAAACCAGCCCTAGAGGAACAAAAGCAGGACCCGAGGAACAAAAGCAGAACCTAAGGAACAAAAACAGATCCCGAGGAACAAAACTAAAGTCCGAGGAAGAAAACCAGAGCCCGGGGAACAAAACCAGAGCCCGAGGAACAAAAGGAGGGTCTGAGGAACAAAACCAGAGCCCGAGGAATAAAATAAGAGCCCGAAGAATAAAACCAGGGACCGAGGAACAAAACCAGAGCCGGAGGAATTAAACCAAAAGAATAGCAAGAAAACCAGAGCCTGAGGAAAAAAACCAGAGCCTGAGGAACAAAACCAGAGCCCGAGGAAGAAAATCAGAGCCCGAAGAACAAAACCATCCTTCGAGAAAAAAAACCAGAGCCCGAGGAACCAAACCAGAGCCCGAGGAACAAAACAAATCCCGAGGAACAAAACCAGAGCCCGAGTAACAAAAATAGGGTCTGAGGAAGAAAACCAGATCCCGAGGAAAAAAAACAGAGCCCATGGAACTAAACCAGAGCCCGAGGAAAAAACCAGCGCCCGAGGAAAAAAACCAGGGCCCGAGGAACCAAAACAGGGCCCAAAGAAACAATCCAGAGCCCGAGGAAGAAAACCAGAGCCCAAGGGACAAAACCAGCCCTCGAGGAACAAAACAGGTTTTGATGAACAAAAGCAGAACCTAAGGAAGAAAACCAGATTCCGAGGAAAAAAACCAAAGCCTGAGGAAAAAAACCACAGCCTGTGGAATACAACCAGGGCCCAAGGATCAAAACCGGAGCCCAACAAAGAAAACCAGAGCTTGAGGAGCAAAACCATAGCCCGTGGAAATAAACAAGAGCCCGAGGAACAAAACCAGACGCCAAGGAACAAATCCAGAAACCAAGGAAAAAACACGAGAGCCCGAGGAACAAAACCAGAACCCGAGGAACAAAACCAGAGTCCGAGGAAGAAAACCAGAGCCCGAGGAACAAAAGCAAAGCCCGAGGATGAAAACCAGAGCCCGAGGAAGAAAAGCAGAGCGTGAGGAACAGAACCAGGGCCTGAGGAACAAAACCAGACCCCGAGGAACAAAAGCGGAGCCCGAGGAACCAAGCCAGAGCCCGAGGAAGAACACCAGAGCTTGAGGAACAAAAGTAAGGCCCGAGGAAAAAAACCAGAGCCTGTGGAACTAAACCAGAGCCCGAGGAACAAAACCAAAGCACGAGGAACAAAACCAGCCCTTGAGGAACAACACCAGAGCCCGAGGAAGAAAAGGAGAGCCCAGGAACAAAACCAGGGCCAGAGGAACACAACCAGAGCCCGAGGAACGAAACTAGAATTTGAGGAACAAAACCAGAGCCTGAGGAACAAAACCAGAGCCCAAGGAACAAAACCAGAGCCCGAGGAACAAAAGGAGAGCCCTACAAACCAAACCAGAGCCCGAGGAACAAAACCAGAGCCCAAGGAACAAAACCAGAGCCCGAGGAACAAAACCAGAGCCCTACAAACCAAACCAGAGCCCGAGGAACAAAACCAGCCCTTGAGGAACAAAACCATAGCCCGAGGAAGAAAACGAGATCCCAAGGAACAAAACCAGGGCCCGAGGAACAAAACCAAAGTATGAGGAACAAAACCAGGGCCCAAGGAAGAAAAACAGAGCCCGAAGAACAGAAATAGCCATCGAGAAATAAATCCAGAGCCCGTGGAACGAAACCAGAGCCCGACGTCCAAAACCAGGGTCCGAGGAACCAAACCTGAACCTGTGGAACAAAATCAGGGCCCAAAGAAACAAACTAGAGCCCGAGAAAGAAAACCAGAGCCCAAGGAACAAAACCAGCCCTTGAGGAACTAAAGCAGAGCCCGAGGAACAAAACCAGGCCCCAAGGAACAAAACCAGAGCCCAAAGAACTAAGCCAGAGTTCGAGGAACAAAAAACATAGCCCGAGGAACCAAACGTGACCCCAAGGAACAAAACCAGAGTCCGAGGAAGAAAACCCGAGCCCGAGGAACAAAACCAGCCATCGAGAAAAAAAACAGAGCCTGAGGAAGAAAACGAGAGCCCGAGGAATAAATACAGAGCCCGAGGAAAAAATCGGTGGCCCGAGGAAGAAAACCGGAGCCCGTGTAACTAAACCAGAGTCCGAGGAACAAAAGGGGGGCCTGAAGAACAAAACCAGAGCCCGTAGAACTAAACCAGAGCCCGAGGAAAAAAACCAGAGTCTGAGGAACAAAACCAGAGCCCGAGGAACAAAACCAGAGCCCGAGGAACACAACCAGAGCCCGAGGAACAAAACCAGACCCCGAGGAAAAAAAACAGAGCCAGACGAAAAAAAACAGAGCCTGCGGAACACAATCAGAGCCCGAGGAACACAACCAGAGTTCGAGGAAGAAAACCAGAGCCCGAGGAACCAAACCAGAGCCTGAGGAAATAAAGCAGAGCCCGAGCAACAAAACCAGGGCCCCAGGAACAAAACCAGGGCCCTACGAAGAAAACCAGATCCCAAGGAACAAAACCAAAGACCGAGGATAAAACCAGAGCCCGAGGAACAAAACCAGAGCCTGAGGAGCAAAACGAGAGCCCGAGGAACAAAAGGAGTGCGCGAGGAAGAAAACCAGATATCGAGGAACCAAACCAGAGCCCGAAGAATAAAACCAGGCCCCGAGGAACAAAACCAGGGCCGGAAGAACAAACCCAGGGTCTGAGGAAGAAAACCAGATCCCATGGAAAAAAACCAGGGCCCGAGGAAGAAAACCAGAGCCCAAGGAACAAAACCAGCCCTGTAGGAAGACAAGCAAGACCCGAGGAAAAAATACAGAGCCTAAGGAACAAAACCAGAGTCCGAGGAACAAAACCAGAGCCCGAGGAACAAAACCAGGCCCCAGGGAACAAAAGCAGAGCCCGAGGAACTAAGCCAGAGTTCGAAGACGAAAAAACAGAGCCCGAAGAATAAAACCAGGCCCCGAGGAACAAAACCAGAGCCGGAGGAACTGAACCAAAAGCATAGCAAGAAAACCAGAGCCCGAGGAACAATACCAGAGCCTGAGGAACAAAACCAGAGCCCGAGGAAGAAAACCAGAGCCCGAAGAACAAAACCAGCACTTGAGGAACAAAACCATAGCCAGAGGAACAAAACAAAGGCCCGAGGAGAAAAAGAAGGGCCCGAGGAACCAAAGCAGAGCCTGAGGAATAAAACCAGGCCCCAGCGAACAAAACCATAGCCCGAGGAAAAAAAACAGACCACGAGGAACAAGACCAGGGACCGACGAACACAACCAGAGCCCGAGGAACAAAGACAGAGTTCAAGGAAGAAAAATAGAGCCCGAGGAACAAAACCAGAGCGCGAGGAACAAAACCAGCCCTTGAGGAACAAAACCAGAGACTGAGGAACAAAAACAGATCCCGAGGAAAAAAAACAGAGCTCGAGGTAGAAAACGAGAGCCCGAGGAACAAAAGGGTGGCCCGAGGAACAAAACCAGGGCCCAATGCACAACAGCAGAGCCCGAGGAACAAACCCAAATCCCGAGGAACAAAACCAGAGCCCGAGCAATAAAAGTAGGGCCCAAGGAAGAAAACCAGATCCCGAGTAACGAAACCAGAGCCCAAGGAAGAAAACGAGAGCACGAGGAACAAAACCAGAGCCTAAGGAGCAAATCCAGGGCCCGAGGAAGAAAACCAGATCCCGAGGAAAAAACCAGGGCCCGAGGAAGAAAACCAGCCATTGAGAAAAAAAACCAGAGCCCGAGGAAGAAAATGAGAGCCCGAGGAATAAAAGCAGAGCCTGAGGAACAAAATGGTGGTCCGAGGAACAAAAACAGAGCCCGTGGAAGTAAACCAGAGCCCGAGGAATAAAACCAGAGTACGAGGAACAAAACCAGCCATTGAGAAACAAAACCAGAGCCCGAGGAATAAAACTAGAGACCGAGGAACAAAACCAGAGCCCGTGGAAATAAACCAGAGCTCGAGGAACAAAACCAGAGCTCGAGGAACAAAACCAGAGCTCGAGGAACAAAAACCAGAGCCCGAGGAACACAACCAGAGCCCGAGGAAGAAAACGAGAGCCCGAGGAACAAAACGAGCCCTCGAGGAAAAAAAGCAGGACCCGGGGAACAAAACCAGAGGCCAAGGAACAAAACCAGAGCCCGAGGAACACAACCAGAGCCGAAGGAACAAAACCAGGCCCCAAGGAACAAAACCAGACCCCGACGAACAAAATCAGATCCCGAGGAACAAAACCAGGCCCCAAGGAACAAAAACCAAAGCCCAAGGAAGAAAACAAGAGCCCGAGGAACAAAACAGAGCCCGAGGAAAAAAAGGGAGGGACGAGAAGCAAAACCAGAGCCCGTGGAACTAAACCAGAGCGCGAGGAACAAAACCAGAGGTCGAGGAACAAAACCAGGCTCTGAGGAAGCAACCCAGAGCCCGAAGAACAAAACCAGCCCTTGAGGAACAAAACCGTAGCCCGAGGAAGAAAATAAGACCCCAGGAACAAAACCAGCCCTTGAGGAACACAACCAGAGCCTGAGGAACTAAGACAGAGTTCAAGGAAGAAAAACAGAGCCCGAGGAAGAAAACCAGACCCAAAGGAAAAAAACCAGAGCCCGAGGAAGAAAACCAGAGCCCGAGGAACAAAACTAGCCCTTGAGGAACAAAACCATAGCCAGAGGAAGAAAACCAGGGCCCGAGGAGTAAAAGGAGGGCCCGAGGAACCAAACCAGAGCCCGAGAAAAAAAAACAGACCCCAGGGAAGAGAACCAGAGCCCGAGGAACAAAACCATACTGGAAGGAACATAACCAGAGCCCAAGGAAGAAAAGGGGGGCCCGAAGACAAAAACCAGAGACCGTAGAACTAAACCAGAGCCCGAGGAACAAAACCAGAGCCCGAGGAAGAAAACCAGAGCCCGAGGAACAAAACCAGGGTCCGAGGAACAAAACCAGGGCCCGAGTAATAAAACCATAGTTCAAGGAACAAAAACAGAGCCCAAGGAAGAAAACCAGAGCTTGAGGAACCAAACAAGAACCCGAGGATGAAAACCAGAGCCCGAAGAACACAACCAGAGCCCGAGGAACAAAACCAGGCCCCAGGGAACAAAAGCAGAGCCTGCGGAACTAAGCCAGAGTTCGAAGACCAAAAAACAGAGCCCGAGGACCAAAACAAGACCCTAAGGGACAAATCCAGAACCCAAGGAACAAAACGAGAGCCCGAGGAACAAAACCAGCTCTCGAGGAACAAAATCAGAGCCCGAGGAAGAAAACAAGAGTCACAGGAACAAAACCAAAGCCCGAGGAGGAAAAGCAGAGCCCGAGGAAGAAAACCAGAGACTGAGGAACACAACCAGGGCCCGAGGAACAAAACCAGAGCCCGAGGAACAAAAGCGGGACCCGAGGAACCAAGCCATAGCCTCAGGAAGAACACCAGAGCTTGAGGAAAAAAACCAAAGCTCAAGGAACAAAATCAGAGCTCATGAAACCAAAGCAGAGCCCGAGGAAGAAAACCAGAGCTCGAAGAACAAAACCAGAGTCCGAGGAACAAAACCAAAGACTGAGGAACAAAAGGAGGGTCTGAGGAATAAAACCAGAGCCCGAGGAAAAAAACCAGGCCCCAGGGAACAAAACCAGAGCCCGAGGAACAAAACCAGACCCCAAGGAACAAAACCAGAGCCCGAGGAAGAACACCAGAGCCTGAAGAAGAAAACCAGCCGTCGAGAAACAAAACCAGAGTCCGAGGAACAAAACCAGAGCCAAAGGAAAAAAAACAGGGCCCGAGGAAGAAAAAAAGATCCCGAGGAATAAAGCCAGGGCCCGAGGAAGAAAACCAGCCATCGAGAAACAAAACCAGAGCCTGAGGAAGAAAACCATGCCCGAGGAACAAAACCAGAACCCGAGGAACAAAACCAGAGCCCGAGGAACAAAAGGGGGGCCCGAAGACCAAAACCAGAGACCGTGGAACTAAACCAGAGCCCGAGGAACAAAACCAGCCATCGAGAAAGAAAACCAGAGCCTGAGGAACAGAACCAGAGCCCGAGGAAAAAAAGGGGGGGCCGAAGAAGAAAACCAGAGACCGTGGAACTAAGCCAGAGCCCGAGGAAAAAAACCAGAGCTCGAGGAACAAAACCAGGGCCTGAGGAAGAACACCAGAGCCCGAAGAAGAAAACCAGCCGTTGAGAAAGAAAACCAGAGCAAGAGGAAATAAACCACAGCCCGAGGCACAAAACCAGGGTCTGAGGAAAAAAAACAGGGCCCAAGGAACAAAACCAGATACCGAGGAACAAAACAAGGGCCCGAAGAAGAAAACCAGAGCCCGAAGAACAAAAGCAGCCGTCGAGAAACAAAAGCAGAGCCCGAGGAACAAACCTAAATCCTGAGGAACAAAATCATAGCCTGAGAAATAATAGTAGGGCCCGAAGAAGAAAACCAGATCTTGAGGAATCAAACCAGAGCCCGAGGAAGAAAACGAGAGCCCGAGGAACAAAACCAGGGCCCAAAGAACAAACCCAGGGCCCGAGGAACAAAACCAGACCCGACGAACAAAACCAGAGCCCGAGGAACAAAACCAGAGCCCGAGGAACAAAATGAGAGCCCGAGGAACAAAACCATAGTTCAAGGAACAAAAACAGAGCCCAAGGAACAAAAACAGAGCCCAAGGAACAAAACCAGACCCCAAGGAACAAAACCAGAGCCCAAGGAAGAAAACCAGAGCCCGAGGAAAAAAAACAGAGCCCGAGGAACAAAACCAGAGCCCGAGGAAGAAAAGGGGGGCCCGAAGACCAAAACCAGAGACCGTAGAACTAAACCAGAGCCCGAGGAACAAAACCAGCCATCGAGAAACAAAACCAGAGACTGAGGAACAAAACCAGAGCCCGAGAAAAAAAAGGGGGTCCCGAAGAACAAATCCAGAGCCCATGGAAATGAACCAGAGCCCGAGGAAAAAAGCCAGAGCTCGAGGAACAAAACCAGGGCCCGAGGAAGAACACCAGAGCCTGAAGAAGAAAACCAGCCGTCGAGAAACAAAACCAGAGTCCGAGGAACAAAACCAGAGCCAAAGGAACAAAACCAGGGCCCGAGGAAGAAAACCAGATCCCGAGGAATAAAGCCAGGGCCCGAGGAAGAAAACCAGCCATCGAGAAACAAAACCAGAGCCCAAGGAAGAAAACCATGCCTGATGAACAAAACCAGAGCCCGAGGAACAAAACCAGAGCCCGAGGAACAAAAGGGGGGCCCGAAGATCAAAACCAGAGACCGCAGAACTAAACCAGAGCCCAAGGAAGAAAACCAGCCATCGAGAAAGAAAACCAGAGCCTGAGGAACAAAACCAGAGCCCGAGGAACAAAACTAGAGCCCGAGAAAAAAAAAGCGGGGCCCGAAGAAGAAAACCAGAGCCTGTGGAACTAAGCTAGAGCCCGAGGAAAAAAACCAGAGCTCGAGGAAAAAAACCAGGGCCCGAGGAATAAAACCAGGGCCCATGGAAGAAAACCAGCCATAGAGAAAAAAAAACAGAGACCGAGGAAGAAAACGAGAGCCCGAGGAATAAAACTAGAGCCCGAAGAACAAAAGGGTGGCCCGATTAACAAAACCAGAGCCCGTTGAACGAAAGCAGAGCCCGAGGAACAAAACCAGAGCCTGAGGATGAAAACCAGAGCCCGGGGAAAAAAAGCAGGGCCTAAAGAAGAAAACCACAGCCTGAAGAACAAAACCAGCCGTCGAGAAACAAAAACAGAGCCTGAGGAGCAAAAGGAGGGAACGAGGAAAAAATCAGATCCCGAGGAAAAAAACAAAAGCCCGAGGAATAATAACAGGGCCTGAAGAACAAAACGAGAGCCCGAGGAACAAAAGGAGGGCCCGAGGAAAAAAAACAGAGCCCGTGAAACTAAACCAGAGACCGACGAAACAAACCAGGGCCCTAGGAATCAAACCCGAGCCCGAGGAACAAATCCAGGGCCCGAAGAAACAAACAGGAGGCCGAGGAAAAAATCCAGAGCCTGAGGAACAAAACCAGGGCCCGTGGAACAAAAGTAGAGCCCGACAAAGAATATCAGAGCCCGAGAAACAAAAGCAGCCATTGAGAATCAAAACCAGAGCCTGAGGAACAAAAACAGAGCCCGAGGAACAAAACAAGAGCCCGAGGAAAAACAGGGTGGCTCGAGGAAAAACAAACAGAGCCCGAGGAATAACACCAGAGCCCGAGGAACAAAACCAGAGCCCAAGGACCAAAAGGAGGGCCCGAGGAACAAATCCAGATCCCGTGGAAGTAAACCAGATCCTGTGGAATTAAACCAGAGCCCGAGGAACATAACCAGAATCCGAGGAAAAAAGACAGAGCCTGAGGAACTAGATCAGAGCCCGAGGAACACAACCAGAGCCCGAGGAACAAAACCACGACCCGAGGAAGAAAAGAAGAGCCCTGGAAGAAAACGAGAGCCCGAGGAACACAACCAGCCATCGCCAAAGAAAACCAGAGCCCGAGGAAGAAAACAAGAGCTCGAGGAAAAAAAACAGAGCCCGAGGAAAAAAAGGAGGGAACGAGGAACAAAATCAGGGCCCGAGGAACACAACCAGAGCCCGAGGAACAAAACCAGCCATTGAGAAACAAAACCAGAGCCCGAGGAAGATAATCAGAGCCCGAGGAAAAAAAGCAGAACCCGAGGAACAAAACCAGAGCCCGAGGAAGTAAAGGAGAGCCCTGGAAGAAAACCAGAGCCTGAGAAACAGAACCAGCTGTCGACAAACAAAACCAGAGCCCGAGGAAGAAAAAGAGAGCTCGAGGAAAAAAAAGAAAGCCCGAGGAACAAAACCAGGGCCCGAGGAACAAAACCAGGGACCGAGGAAAAAAATTAAAGCCCGAGGAACAAAACCAAAGCCCGAGGAAGACTGCCAGGTCCTGAGGAAGAAAACGAGAGCCCGAGGAACAAAAGGAGGGCCCGAGGAACAAAACCAGAGCTCGAGGAACAACAGGGTGGCCAGAGGAAAAAAAAACAGAGCCCGAGGAACAACACCAGAGTCTGAGGAAAAAAACCAGAGCCCGTAGAACTCAACCAGAGCCCGAGGAACACAACCAGAGGCCGAGAAACACAACCAGAGCCCGAGGAACAAAACCAGCCCTCGAGGAACGAAACCACAGCCCTAGGAACCAAACCAGAGACCGAGGAACAAAACCAGCCTTTGAGGAACAACACCAGAGCTAAAGGAAGAAAACAAGAACCGGAGGAAGAAAACGAGAACCCGAGGAACAAAATGAGTGCCCGAGGAAATAAACCAGAGCCCGACTAAATTAGAGCCCGAGGAAGAAAACAAGAGCCCGAAGAAGAAAACCAGAGCCCGAGGAAAAAAACGAGAGTCCGAGGGAAAAAAACAGAGCCCGAGGAAAAAAAACCAGAGCCCGAGGAACAAAACCAGCCCTCGAGGAACAAAACCACAGCCCGAGCAACAAAACCAGAGCCTGAGGAACAAAACCAGGGCCCGAGGAACCAAATCACAGCCCGAGGAACAAAACCAGAGGCCGTGGAAATAAACCGGAGCCCGAGGAAGAAAACCAGAGGCTGAGGAAAAAAACCAGAACCATTGGAAAATAAACCAGAGCCCGAGGAACAAAAACAGAGCCCGAGGAACAAAACCAGATCCTGAGGAACAAAACGAGAGCCCGAGGAACAAAAGGAGGGCCCGACGAAACAAACCAGAGCCCGAGGAAGAAAACCAGAGCCCAAGGAATGAAACCAGCCCTCGAGGAACAAAAGCAGGACCCAAGGAACAAAACCAGAGCCTAAGGAACAAAACCAGAGTCCGAGGAACAAAACCAGGCCCACAGGAACAAAACAAGAGTCCGAGGAACAAAACCAGGGCCCGAGGAAGAAAACCAGATCCCGAGGAACAAAACCAAAGCCCGAGGAAAAAAACAGAGCCCCAGGAAAAAAACCAGAGCCCAAGGATAAAAACCAGCCCTCGCGGAATAAAAGCAAGACCCAAGGAACAAAACCAGAGCCCTAGGAAGAAAACGGGAGCCTGAGGAACAAAAGGAGGGCCCGCGGAACAAAACCAGAGCCCGTGGAAATAGACCAGAGCCCGACGAACAAAACCATAATTCGAGGAACAAAAAGAGAGCCCGAGGAACAAAACCGGAGCCAAAGGAAGAAAACCAGAACCGGAGGAACAAAACAAAAGCCTGAGGAAGAAAACCAGGGCCCGAGGAACAAAACCAGAGCCTGAGGAACCAAACCAGAGGCCGAGGACAAAAACCAGAGCCCGAAGAACAAAACCAGGGCCCGAGGAACAAAAGGAGTGCCCGAGGAAAAAAACCAGAGCCCGTGGAATTGAACTAGAGCCCGATGAAACAATCCAGGGCCCGCGGAACAAATCCAGAGCCCGAGGAATCAACCCCGAGCCCGAGGAACAAAACCAGGGCCCAAAGAACATAACCAGAGCCCGAAGAAGAAAACCAGAGCCCGAGGAACAAAACCAGAGCTCGAGGAACAAAACCAGAGCTCGAGGAACAAAAACCAGAGCCCGAGGAACACAACCAGAGCCCGAGGAAGAAAACGAGAGCCCGAGGAACAAAACGAGCCCTCGAGGAAAAAAAGCAGGACCCGGGGAACAAAACCAGGCCCCAAGGAACAAAACCAGACCCCGACGAACAAAATCAGATCCCGAGGAACAAAACCAGGCCCCAAGGAACAAAAACCAAAGCCCAAGGAAGAAAACAAGAGCCCGAGGAACAAAACAGAGCCCGAGGAAAAAAAAGGAGGGACGAGAAGCAAAACCAGAGCCCGTGGAACTAAACCAGAGCGTGAGGAACAAAACCAGAGGTCGAGGAACAAAACCAGGCTCTGAGGAAGCAACCCAGATCCCGAAGAACAAAACCAGCCCTTGAGGAACAAAACCGTAGCCCGAGGAAGAAAATAAGACCCCAGGAACAAAACCAGCCCTTGAGGAACACAACCAGAGCCTGAGGAACTAAGACAGAGTTCAAGGAAGAAAAACAGAGCCCGAGGAAGAAAACCAGACCCAAAGGAAAAAAACCAGAGCCCGAGGAAGAAAACCAGAGCCCGAGGAACAAAACTAGCCCTTGAGGAACAAAACCATAGCCAGAGGAAGAAAACCAGGGCCCGAGGAGTAAAAGGAGGGCCCGAGGAACCAAACCAGAGCCCGAGGAAAAAAAACAGACCCCAGGGAAGAGAACCAGAGCCCGAGGAAAAAAACCATACCGGAAGGAACATAACCAGAGCCCAAGGAAGAAAAGGGGGGCCCGAAGACAAAAACCAGAGACCGTAGAACTAAACCAGAGCCCGAGGAACAAAACCAGAGCCCGAGGAAGAAAACCAGAGCCCGAGGAACAAAACCAGGGTCCGAGGAACAAAACCAGGGCCCGAGTAATAAAACCATAGTTCAAGGAACAAAAACAGAGCCCAAGGAAGAAAACCAGAGCTTGAGGAACCAAACAAGAACCCGAGGATGAAAACCAGAGCCCGAAGAACACAACCAGAGCCCGAGGAACAAAACCAGGCCCCAGGGAACAAAAGCAGAGCCTGCGGAACTAAGCCAGAGTTCGAAGACCAAAAAACAGAGCCCGAGGACCAAAACAAGACCCTAAGGGACAAATCCAGAACCCAAGGAACAAAACGAGAGCCCGAGGAACAAAACCAGCTCTCGAGGAACAAAATCAGAGCCCGAGGAAGAAAACAAGAGCCACAGGAACAAAACCAAAGCCCGAGGAGGAAAAGCAGAGCCCGAGGAAGAAAACCAGAGACTGAGGAACACAACCAGGGCCCGAGGAACAAAACCAGAGCCCGAGGAACAAAAGCGGGACCCGAGGAACCAAGCCATAGCCTGAGGAAGAACACCAGAGCTTGAGGAAAAAAACCAAAGCTCAAGGAACAAAATCAGAGCTCATGAAACCAAAGCAGAGCCCGAGGAAGAAAACCAGAGCTCGAAGAACAAAACCAGAGTCCGAGGAACAAAACCAAAGACTGAGGAACAAAAGGAGGGTCTGAGGAATAAAACCAGAGCCTGAGGAAAAAAACCAGGCCCCAGGGAACAAAACCAGAGCCCGAGGAACAAAACCAGACCCCAAGGAACAAAACCAGAGCCCGAGGAAGAACACCAGAGCCTGAAGAAGAAAACCAGCCGTCGAGAAACAAAACCAGAGTCCGAGGAACAAAACCAGAGCCAAAGGAAAAAAAACAGGGCCCGAGGAAGAAAAAAAGATCCCGAGGAATAAAGCCAGGGCCCGAGGAAGAAAACCAGCCATCGAGAAACAAAACCAGAGCCTGAGGAAGAAAACCATGCCCGAGGAACAAAACCAGAACCCGAGGAACAAAACCAGAGCCCGAGGAACAAAAGGGGGGCCCGAAGACCAAAACCAGAGACCGTGGAACTAAACCAGAGCCCGAGGAACAAAACCAGCCATCGAGAAAGAAAACCAGAGCCTGAGGAACAGAACCAGAGCCCGAGGAAAAAAAGGGGGGGCCGAAGAAGAAAACCAGAGACCGTGGAACTAAGCCAGAGCCCGAGGAAAAAAACCAGAGCTCGAGGAACAAAACCAGGGCCTGAGGAAGAACACCAGAGCCCGAAGAAGAAAACCAGCCGTTGAGAAAGAAAACCAGAGCAAGAGGAAATAAACCACAGCCCGAGGCACAAAACCAGAGCCCGAGGAACAAAACCAGGGTCTGAGGAAAAAAAACAGGGCCCGAGGAACAAAACCAGATACCGAGGAACAAAACAAGGGCCCGAAGAAGAAAACCAGAGCCCGAAGAACAAAAGCAGCCGTCGAGAAACAAAAGCAGAGCCCGAGGAACAAACCTAAATCCTGAGGAACAAAATCATAGCCTGAGAAATAATAGTAGGGCCCGAAGAAGAAAACCAGATCTTGAGGAATCAAACCAGAGCCCGAGGAAGAAAACGAGAGCCCGAGGAACAAAACCAGGGCCCAAAGAACAAACCCAGGGCCCGAGGAACAAAACCAGACCCGACGAACAAAACCAGAGCCCGAGGAACAAAACCAGAGCCCGAGGAACAAAATGAGAGCCCGAGGAACAAAACCATAGTTCAAGGAACAAAAACAGAGCCCAAGGAACAAAAACAGAGCCCAAGGAACAAAACCAGACCCCAAGGAACAAAACCAGAGCCCAAGGAAGAAAACCAGAGCCCGAGGAAAAAAAACAGAGCCCGAGGAACAAAACCAGAGCCCGAGGAAGAAAAGGGGGGCCCGAAGACCAAAACCAGAGACCGTAGAACTAAACCAGAGCCCGAGGAACAAAACCAGCCATCGAGAAACAAAACCAGAGACTGAGGAACAAAACCAGAGCCCGAGAAAAAAAAGGGGGTCCCGAAGAACAAATCCAGAGCCCATGGAAATGAACCAGAGCCCGAGGAAAAAAGCCAGAGCTCGAGGAACAAAACCAGGGCCCGAGGAAGAACACCAGAGCCTGAAGAAGAAAACCAGCCGTCGAGAAACAAAACCAGAGTCCGAGGAACAAAACCAGAGCCAAAGGAACAAAACCAGGGCCCGAGGAAGAAAACCAGATCCCGAGGAATAAAGCCAGGGCCCGAGGAAGAAAACCAGCCATCGAGAAACAAAACCAGAGCCCGAGGAAGAAAACCATGCCTGATGAACAAAACCAGAGCCCGAGGAACAAAACCAGAGCCCGAGGAACAAAAGGGGGGCCCGAAGATCAAAACCAGAGACCGCAGAACTAAACCAGAGCCCAAGGAAGAAAACCAGCCATCGAGAAAGAAAACCAGAGCCTGAGGAACAAAACCAGAGCCCGAGGAACAAAACTAGAGCCCGAGAAAAAAAAAGCGGGGCCCGAAGAAGAAAACCAGAGCCTGTGGAACTAAGCTAGAGCCCGAGGAAAAAAACCAGAGCTCGAGGAAAAAAACCAGGGCCCGAGGAATAAAACCAGGGCCCATGGAAGAAAACCAGCCATAGAGAAAAAAAAACAGAGACCGAGGAAGAAAACGAGAGCCCGAGGAATAAAACTAGAGCCTGAAGAACAAAAGGGTGGCCCGATTAACAAAACCAGAGCCCGTTGAACGAAAGCAGAGCCCGAGGAACAAAACCAGAGCCTGAGGATGAAAACCAGAGCCCGGGGAAAAAAAGCAGGGCCTAAAGAAGAAAACCACAGCCTGAAGAACAAAACCAGCCGTCGAGAAACAAAAACAGAGCCTGAGGAGCAAAAGGAGGGAACGAGGAAAAAATCAGATCCCGAGGAAAAAAACAAAAGCCCGAGGAATAATAACAGGGCCTGAAGAACAAAACGAGAGCCCGAGGAACAAAAGGAGGGCCCGAGGAAAAAAAACAGAGCCCGTGAAACTAAACCAGAGACCGACGAAACAAACCAGGGCCCTAGGAATCAAACCCGAGCCCGAGGAACAAATCCAGGGCCCGAAGAAACAAACAGGAGGCCGAGGAAAAAATCCAGAGCCTGAGGAACAAAACCAGGGCCCGTGGAACAAAAGTAGAGCCCGACAAAGAATATCAGAGCCCGAGAAACAAAAGCAGCCATTGAGAATCAAAACCAGAGCCTGAGGAACAAAAACAGAGCCCGAGGAACAAAACAAGAGCCCGAGGAAAAACAGGGTGGCTCGAGGAAAAACAAACAGAGCCCGAGGAATAACACCAGAGCCCGAGGAACAAAACCAGAGCCCAAGGACCAAAAGGAGGGCCCGAGGAACAAATCCAGATCCCGTGGAAGTAAACCAGATCCTGTGGAATTAAACCAGAGCCCGAGGAACATAACCAGAATCCGAGGAAAAAAGACAGAGCCTGAGGAACTAGATCAGAGCCCGAGGAACATAACCAGAGCCCGAGGAACAAAACCACGACCCGAGGAAGAAAAGAAGAGCCCTGGAAGAAAACGAGAGCCCGAGGAACACAACCAGCCATCGCCAAAGAAAACCAGAGCCCGAGGAAGAAAACAAGAGCTCGAGGAAAAAAAACAGAGCCCGAGGAAAAAAAGGAGGGAACGAGGAACAAAATCAGGGCCCGAGGAACACAACCAGAGCCCGAGGAACAAAACCAGCCATTGAGAAACAAAACCAGAGCCCGAGGAAGATAATCAGAGCCCGAGGAAAAAAAGCAGAACCCGAGGAACAAAACCAGAGCCCGAGGAAGTAAAGGAGAGCCCTGGAAGAAAACCAGAGCCTGAGAAACAGAACCAGCTGTCGACAAACAAAACCAGAGCCCGAGGAAGAAAAAGAGAGCTCGAGGAAAAAAAAGAAAGCCCGAGGAACAAAACCAGGGCCCGAGGAACAAAACCAGGGACCGAGGAAAAAAATTAAAGCCCGAGGAACAAAACCAAAGCCCGAGGAAGACTGCCAGGTCCTGAGGAAGAAAACGAGAGCCCGAGGAACAAAAGGAGGGCCCGAGGAACAAAACCAGAGCTCGAGGAACAACAGGGTGGCCAGAGGAAAAAAAAACAGAGCCCGAGGAACAACACCAGAGTCTGAGGAAAAAAACCAGAGCCCGTAGAACTCAACCAGAGCCCGAGGAACACAACCAGAGGCCGAGAAACACAACCAGAGCCCGAGGAACAAAACCAGCCCTCGAGGAACGAAACCACAGCCCTAGGAACCAAACCAGAGACCGAGGAACAAAACCAGCCTTTGAGGAACAACACCAGAGCTAAAGGAAGAAAACAAGAACCGGAGGAAGAAAACGAGAACCCGAGGAACAAAATGAGTGCCCGAGGAAATAAACCAGAGCCCGACTAAATTAGAGCCCGAGGAAGAAAACAAGAGCCCGAAGAAGAAAACCAGAGCCCGAGGAAAAAAACGAGAGTCCGAGGGAAAAAAACAGAGCCCGAGGAAAAAAAACCAGAGCCCGAGGAACAAAACCAGCCCTCGAGGAACAAAACCACAGCCCGAGCAACAAAACCAGAGCCTGAGGAACAAAACCAGGGCCCGAGGAACCAAATCACAGCCCGAGGAACAAAACCAGAGGCCGTGGAAATAAACCGGAGCCCGAGGAAGAAAACCAGAGGCTGAGGAAAAAAACCAGAACCATTGGAAAATAAACCAGAGCCCGAGGAACAAAAACAGAGCCCGAGGAACAAAACCAGATCCTGAGGAACAAAACGAGAGCCCGAGGAACAAAAGGAGGGCCCGACGAAACAAACCAGAGCCCGAGGAAGAAAACCAGAGCCCAAGGAATGAAACCAGCCCTCGAGGAACAAAAGCAGGACCCAAGGAACAAAACCAGAGCCTAAGGAACAAAACCAGAGTCCGAGGAACAAAACCAGGCCCACAGGAACAAAACAAGAGTCCGAGGAACAAAACCAGGGCCCGAGGAAGAAAACCAGATCCCGAGGAACAAAACCAAAGCCCGAGGAAAAAAACAGAGCCCCAGGAAAAAAACCAGAGCCCAAGGATAAAAACCAGCCCTCGCGGAATAAAAGCAAGACCCAAGGAACAAAACCAGAGCCCTAGGAAGAAAACGGGAGCCTGAGGAACAAAAGGAGGGCCCGCGGAACAAAACCAGAGCCCGTGGAAATAGACCAGAGCCCGACGAACAAAACCATAATTCGAGGAACAAAAAGAGAGCCCGAGGAACAAAACCGGAGCCAAAGGAAGAAAACCAGAACCGGAGGAACAAAACAAAAGCCTGAGGAAGAAAATCAGGGCCCGAGGAACACAACCAGAGCCCGAGGAACAAAACCAGCCATTGAGAAACAAAACCAGAGCCCGAGGAAGATAATCAGAGCCCGAGGAAAAAAAGCAGAACCCGAGGAACAAAACCAGAGCCCGAGGAAGTAAAGGAGAGCCCTGGAAGAAAACCAGAGCCTGAGAAACAGAACCAGCTGTCGACAAACAAAACCAGAGCCCGAGGAAGAAAAAGAGAGCTCGAGGAAAAAAAAGAAAGCCCGAGGAACAAAACCAGGGCCCGAGGAACAAAACCAGGGACCGAGGAAAAAAATTAAAGCCCGAGGAACAAAACCAAAGCCCGAGGAAGACTGCCAGGTCCTGAGGAAGAAAACGAGAGCCCGAGGAACAAAAGGAGGGCCCGAGGAACAAAACCAGAGCTCGAGGAACAACAGGGTGGCCAGAGGAAAAAAAAACAGAGCCCGAGGAACAACACCAGAGTCTGAGGAAAAAAACCAGAGCCCGTAGAACTCAACCAGAGCCCGAGGAACACAACCAGAGGCCGAGAAACACAACCAGAGCCCGAGGAACAAAACCAGCCCTCGAGGAACGAAACCACAGCCCTAGGAACCAAACCAGAGACCGAGGAACAAAACCAGCCTTTGAGGAACAACACCAGAGCTAAAGGAAGAAAACAAGAACCGGAGGAAGAAAACGAGAACCCGAGGAACAAAATGAGTGCCCGAGGAAATAAACCAGAGCCCGACTAAATTAGAGCCCGAGGAAGAAAACAAGAGCCCGAAGAAGAAAACCAGAGCCCGAGGAAAAAAACGAGAGTCCGAGGGAAAAAAACAGAGCCCGAGGAAAAAAAACCAGAGCCCGAGGAACAAAACCAGCCCTCGAGGAACAAAACCACAGTCCGAGCAACAAAACCAGAGCCTGAGGAACAAAAGCAGGGCCCGAGGAACCAAATCACAGCCCGAGGAACAAAACCAGAGGCCGTGGAAATAAACCGGAGCCCGAGGAAGAAAACCAGAGGCTGAGGAAAAAAACCAGAACCATTGGAAAATAAACCAGAGCCCGAGGAACAAAAACAGAGCCCGAGGAACAAAACCAGATCCTGAGGAACAAAACGAGAGCCCGAGGAACAAAAGGAGGGCCCGACGAAACAAACCAGAGCCCGAGGAAGAAAACCAGAGCCCAAGGAATGAAACCAGCCCTCGAGGAACAAAAGCAGGACCCAAGGAACAAAACCAGAGCCTAAGGAACAAAACCAGAGTCCGAGGAACAAAACCAGGCCCACAGGAACAAAACAAGAGTCCGAGGAACAAAACCAGGGCCCGAGGAAGAAAACCAGATCCCGAGGAACAAAACCAAAGCCCGAGGAAAAAAACAGAGCCCCAGGAAAAAAACCAGAGCCCAAGGATAAAAACCAGCCCTCGCGGAATAAAAGCAAGACCCAAGGAACAAAACCAGAGCCCTAGGAAGAAAACGGGAGCCTGAGGAACAAAAGGAGGGCCCGCGGAACAAAACCAGAGCCCGTGGAAATAGACCAGAGCCCGACGAACAAAACCATAATTCGAGGAACAAAAAGAGAGCCCGAGGAACAAAACCGGAGCCAAAGGAAGAAAACCAGAACCGGAGGAACAAAACAAAAGCCTGAGGAAGAAAACCAGGGCCCGAGGAACAAAACCAGAGCCTGAGGAACCAAACCAGAGGCCGAGGACAAAAACCAGAGCCCGAAGAACAAAACCAGGGCCCGAGGAACAAAAGGAGTGCCCGAGGAAAAAAACCAGAGCCCGTGGAATTGAACTAGAGCCCGATGAAACAATCCAGGGCCCGCGGAACAAATCCAGAGCCCGAGGAATCAACCCCGAGCCCGAGGAACAAAACCAGGGCCCAAAGAACATAACCAGAGCCCGAAGAAGAAAACCAGAGCCCGAGGAACAAAACCAGCCCTCGAGGAACAAAAAAGGACCCGAGGAACAAAACCAGAGCCTAAGGAACAAAACCATAGTTTTAGGAACACAACTAGAGCCCGAGGAACAAAACCAGAGCCCGAGGAAGGAAGCCAGAGGTCGAGGAACAAAAACAGAGCCCGAGGAACAAAACCAAAGCCTGAGGAAATAAACCAGAACCCGAGGAACAAAACCAGATCCTGAGGAGAAAAACGAGAGCCCGAGAAACAAAAGGAGGGCCCAAGGAAAAAAACAAGAGACCGTGGAAATGAACCAGAGCCCGACGAAACAAACCAGAGCCTGAGGAACAAAACCAGAGTCCAAGGAACGAAATCAGCCGTCGAGGAACAAAAGCAGGACCCGAGGAACAAAATCAGACCCGAAGGAACAAAACCAGAGACCAAGGAAATAAACCAGAGTTCGAGGAACAAAAACCAGAGCCCGAGGAACAAAACCAGAGCCCGAGGAAAAAAACGAGAGCCCGAGGAACAAAAGGAGGGCCCGAGGAACAAAACCAGAGCCCATGGAAGTACACCAGAGACCGATGAACAAAACCATAGTTCGAGAAACAAAAAGAGAGCCCGAGGAACAAAACCGGAGCCAAAGGAAGAAAACCAGAGTCCGAGGAACAAAACAAAAGCCCGAGGAAGAAAACCAGGGCCCGAGGAACAAAACCAGAGCCTGAGGAGAAAAACAAGAGCCCGAGGAACAAAAGGAGGGCCCGAGGAAAAAAACCAGAGCCCGTGGAACTAAACCAGAGACCGAAGAAACAAACCAGGGCCCGAGGAAACAAACCCGGGCCCGAGGAACAAAACCAGGTCACGAAGAAACGAACCAGAGCCCGAGGAAGAAAACCAGAGCCCAGGGAAAAAAACCGGCCCTCGAGGAACAAAACCAGGACCCAAGGAATAAAACCAGAGCCTGAGGAAGAAAACGAGAGCCCGAGGAACAAAAGGAGGGCCCGAGGAACAAAACCAGAGCCCGTGGAACGAAACCAGAGCCCGATGAACAAAACCATAGTTCGAGGAACAAAAAGAGAGCCCGAGGAACAAAACCGGAGCCAAAGGAAGAAAACCAGAGCCGGAGGAACAAAACAAAAGCCTGAGGAAGAAAACCAGGGCCCGAGGAACAAAACCAGAGCCTGAGGAACCAAACCAGAGGCCGAGGACAAAAACCAGAGCCCGAAGAACAAAACCAGGGCCCGAGGAACAAAAGGAGTGCCCGAGGAAAAAAACCAGAGCCCGTGGAATTGAACTAGAGCCCGACGAAACAATCCAGGGCCCGCGGAACAAATCCAGAGCCCGAGGAATCAACCCCGAGCCCGAGGAACAAAACCAGGGCCCAAAGAACATAACCAGAGCCCGAAGAAGAAAACCAGAGCCCGAGGAACAAAACCAGCCCTCGAGGAACAAAAAAGGACCCGAGGAACAAAACCAGAGCCTAAGGAACAAAACCATAGTTTTAGGAACACAACTAGAGCCCGAGGAACAAAACCAGAGCCCGAGGAAGGAAGCCAGAGGTCGAGGAACAAAAACAGAGCCCGAGGAACAAAACCAAAGCCTGAGGAAATAAACCAGAACCCGAGGAACAAAACCAGATCCTGAGGAGAAAAACGAGAGCCCGAGAAACAAAAGGAGGGCTCGAGGAAAAAAAACAAGAGCCCGTGGAAATGAACCAGAGCCCGACGAAACAAACCAGAGCCTGAGGAACAAAACCAGAGTCCAAGGAACGAAATCAGCCGTCGAGGAACAAAAGCAGGACCCGAGGAACAAAATCAGACCCGAAGGAACAAAACCAGAGACCAAGGAAATAAACCAGAGTTCGAGGAACAAAAACCAGAGCCCGAGGAACAAAACCAGAGCCCGAGGAAAAAAACGAGAGCCCGAGGAACAAAAGGAGGGCCCGAGGAACAAAACCAGAGCCCATGGAACTACACCAGAGACCGACGAACAAAACCATAGTTCGAGAAACAAAAAGAGAGCCCGAGGAACAAAACCGGAGCCAAAGGAAGAAAACCAGAGTCCGAGGAACAAAACAAAAGCCCGAGGAAGAAAACCAGGGCCCGAGGAACAAAACCAGAGCCTGAGGAGAAAAACAAGAGCCCGAGGAACAAAAGGAGGGCCCGAGGAACAAAACCAGAGCTCGAGGAACAACAGGGTGGCCAGAGGAAAAAAAAACAGAGCCCGAGGAACAACACCAGAGTCTGAGGAAAAAAACCAGAGCCCGTAGAACTCAACCAGAGCCCGAGGAACACAACCAGAGGCCGAGAAACACAACCAGAGCCCGAGGAACAAAACCAGCCCTCGAGGAACGAAACCACAGCCCTAGGAACCAAACCAGAGACCGAGGAACAAAACCAGCCTTTGAGGAACAACACCAGAGCTAAAGGAAGAAAACAAGAACCGGAGGAAGAAAACGAGAACCCGAGGAACAAAATGAGTGCCCGAGGAAGAAAACAAGAGCCCGAAGAAGAAAACCAGAGCCCGAGGAAAAAAACGAGAGTCCGAGGGAAAAAAACAGAGCCCGAGGAAAAAAAACCAGAGCCCGAGGAACAAAACCAGCCCTCGAGGAACAAAACCACAGCCCGAGCAACAAAACCAGAGCCTGAGGAACAAAAGCAGGGCCCGAGGAACCAAATCACAGCCCGAGGAACAAAACCAGAGGCCGTGGAAATAAACCGGAGCCCGAGGAAGAAAACCAGAGGCTGAGGAAAAAAACCAGAACCATTGGAAAATAAACCAGAGCCCGAGGAACAAAAACAGAGCCCGAGGAACAAAACCAGATCCTGAGGAACAAAACGAGAGCCCGAGGAACAAAAGGAGGGCCCGACGAAACAAACCAGAGCCCGAGGAAGAAAACCAGAGCCCAAGGAATGAAACCAGCCCTCGAGGAACAAAAGCAGGACCCAAGGAACAAAACCAGAGCCTAAGGAACAAAACCAGAGTCCGAGGAACAAAACCAGGCCCACAGGAACAAAACAAGAGTCCGAGGAACAAAACCAGGGCCCGAGGAAGAAAACCAGATCCCGAGGAACAAAACCAAAGCCCGAGGAAAAAAACAGAGCCCCAGGAAAAAAACCAGAGCCCAAGGATAAAAACCAGCCCTCGCGGAATAAAAGCAAGACCCAAGGAACAAAACCAGAGCCCTAGGAAGAAAACGGGAGCCTGAGGAACAAAAGGAGGGCCCGCGGAACAAAACCAGAGCCCGTGGAAATAGACCAGAGCCCGACGAACAAAACCATAATTCGAGGAACAAAAAGAGAGCCCGAGGAACAAAACCGGAGCCAAAGGAAGAAAACCAGAACCGGAGGAACAAAACAAAAGCCTGAGGAAGAAAACCAGGGCCCGAGGAACAAAACCAGAGCCTGAGGAACCAAACCAGAGGCCGAGGACAAAAACCAGAGCCCGAAGAACAAAACCACGGCCCGAGGAACAAAAGGAGTGCCCGAGGAAAAAAACCAGAGCCCGTGGAATTGAACTAGAGCCCGATGAAACAATCCAGGGCCCGCGGAACAAATCCAGAGCCCGAGGAATCAACCCCGAGCCCGAGGAACAAAACCAGGGCCCAAAGAACATAACCAGAGCCCGAAGAAGAAAACCAGAGCCCGAGGAACAAAACCAGCCCTCGAGGAACAAAAAAGGACCCGAGGAACAAAACCAGAGCCTAAGGAACAAAACCATAGTTTTAGGAACACAACTAGAGCCCGAGGAACAAAACCAGAGCCCGAGGAAGGAAGCCAGAGGTCGAGGAACAAAAACAGAGCCCGAGGAACAAAACCAAAGCCTGAGGAAATAAACCAGAACCCGAGGAACAAAACCAGATCCTGAGGAGAAAAACGAGAGCCCGAGAAACAAAAGGAGGGCCCAAGGAAAAAAACAAGAGACCGTGGAAATGAACCAGAGCCCGACGAAACAAACCAGAGCCTGAGGAACAAAACCAGAGTCCAAGGAACGAAATCAGCCGTCGAGGAACAAAAGCAGGACCCGAGGAACAAAATCAGACCCGAAGGAACAAAACCAGAGACCAAGGAAATAAACCAGAGTTCGAGGAACAAAAACCAGAGCCCGAGGAACAAAACCAGAGCCCGAGGAAAAAAACGAGAGCCCGAGGAACAAAAGGAGGGCCCGAGGAACAAAACCAGAGCCCATGGAAGTACACCAGAGACCGATGAACAAAACCATAGTTCGAGAAACAAAAAGAGAGCCCGAGGAACAAAACCGGAGCCAAAGGAAGAAAACCAGAGTCCGAGGAACAAAACAAAAGCCCGAGGAAGAAAACCAGGGCCCGAGGAACAAAACCAGAGCCTGAGGAGAAAAACAAGAGCCCGAGGAACAAAAGGAGGGCCCGAGGAAAAAAACCAGAGCCCGTGGAACTAAACCAGAGACCGAAGAAACAAACCAGGGCCCGAGGAAACAAACCCGGGCCCGAGGAACAAAACCAGGTCACGAAGAAACGAACCAGAGCCCGAGGAAGAAAACCAGAGCCCAGGGAAAAAAACCGGCCCTCGAGGAACAAAACCAGGACCCAAGGAATAAAACCAGAGCCTGAGGAAGAAAACGAGAGCCCGAGGAACAAAAGGAGGGCCCGAGGAACAAAACCAGAGCCCGTGGAACGAAACCAGAGCCCGATGAACAAAACCATAGTTCGAGGAACAAAAAGAGAGCCCGAGGAACAAAACCGGAGCCAAAGGAAGAAAACCAGAGCCGGAGGAACAAAACAAAAGCCTGAGGAAGAAAACCAGGGCCCGAGGAACAAAACCAGAGCCTGAGGAACCAAACCAGAGGCCGAGGACAAAAACCAGAGCCCGAAGAACAAAACCAGGGCCCGAGGAACAAAAGGAGTGCCCGAGGAAAAAAACCAGAGCCCGTGGAATTGAACTAGAGCCCGACGAAACAATCCAGGGCCCGCGGAACAAATCCAGAGCCCGAGGAATCAACCCCGAGCCCGAGGAACAAAACCAGGGCCCAAAGAACATAACCAGAGCCCGAAGAAGAAAACCAGAGCCCGAGGAACAAAACCAGCCCTCAAGGAACAAAAAAGGACCCGAGGAACAAAACCAGAGCCTAAGGAACAAAACCATAGTTTTAGGAACACAACTAGAGCCCGAGGAACAAAACCAGAGCCCGAGGAAGGAAGCCAGAGGTCGAGGAACAAAAACAGAGCCCGAGGAACAAAACCAAAGCCTGAGGAAATAAACCAGAACCCGAGGAACAAAACCAGATCCTGAGGGGAAAAACGAGAGCCCGAGAAACAAAAGGAGGGCTCGAGGAAAAAAACAAGAGCCCGTGGAAATGAACCAGAGCCCGACGAAACAAACCAGAGCCTGAGGAACAAAACCAGAGTCCAAGGAACGAAATCAGCCGTCGAGGAACAAAAGCAGGACCCGAGGAACAAAATCAGACCCGAAGGAACAAAACCAGAGACCAAGGAAATAAACCAGAGTTCGAGGAACAAAAACCAGAGCCCGAGGAACAAAACCAGAGCCCGAGGAAAAAAACGAGAGCCCGAGGAACAAAAGGAGGGCCCGAGGAACAAAACCAGAGCCCATGGAAGTACACCAGAGACCGATGAACAAAACCATAGTTCGAGAAACAAAAAGAGAGCCCGAGGAACAAAACCGGAGCCAAAGGAAGAAAACCAGAGTCCGAGGAACAAAACAAAAGCCCGAGGAAGAAAACCAGGGCCCGAGGAACAAAACCAGAGCCTGAGGAGAAAAACAAGAGCCCGAGGAACAAAAGGAGGGCCCGAGGAAAAAAACCAGAGCCCGTGGAACTAAACCAGAGACCGAAGAAACAAACCAGGGCCCGAGGAAACAAACCCGGGCCCGAGGAACAAAACCAGGTCCCGAAGAAACGAACCAGAGCCCGAGGAAGAAAACCAGAGCCCAGGGAAAAAAACCGGCCCTCGAGGAACAAAACCAGGACCCAAGGAACAAAACCAGAGCCTGAGGAAGAAAACGAGAGCCCGAGGAACAAAAGGAGGGCCCGAGGAACAAAACCAGAGCCCGTGGAACGAAACCAGAGCCCGATGAACAAAACCATAGTTCGAGGAACAAAAAGAGAGCCCGAGAACCAAAACCAGAGCCTGAGGAACTAAACCAGAGCCGGAGGACGAAAACCAGAGCCCGAAGAACAAAACCAGGGCCCCAGGAACAAAACCAGGGCCCGAGGAAGAAAACCAGATCCCAAGGAACAAAACCAAAGACCGAGGATAAAACCAGGGCCCGAGGAACAAAACCAGAGCCTGCGGAACAAAACGAGAACCTCAGGAACAAAAGGGGGGTCCGAGGAAAAAAACCAGAGCCCGTGGAAATGAACCTGAGCCTGACGAAACAAACCAGAGCTCGAGGAAGAAAACAAGAACCCGAGGAAGAAAACGAGAACCCGAGGAAGAAAACGAGTGCCCGTGGAAATAAACCAGAGCACGAGGAAATAAACCAGAGCCCGAGGAACAAAACCAGAGCCCGAGGAATTAAACCAGAGCTCGAGGAAAAAAACCAGAGCCAGAGGAAAAAAACCAGAGCCTGAGGAAAAAAATGAGAGCGGGAGGAACAAAACCAGAGATGGAGGAACAAAACCAGAGGCCGAGGAAAAAAACAAGAACCCTTGGAAAATAAACCAGAGCCCGAGGAAGAAAAACAGAGCCCGAGGAAAAAAAAAACAGAGCCCGAGGAACCAAATCACAGCCCGAGGAACAAAACCAGAGGCCGTGGAAATAAACCGGAGCCCGAGGAAGAAAACCAGAGGCTGAGGAAAAAAACCAGAACCATTGGAAAATAAACCAGAGCCCGAGGAACAAAAACAGAGCCCGAGGAACAAAACAAGAGCCCGAGGAACAAAACCAGCCCTCGAGGAACAAAACCACAGCCCTAGGAACAAAACCAGAGCCCGAGGAACAAAACCAGGGCCCTAGGAACCAAATCACAGCCCAAGGAACAAAACCAGAGGCCGTGGAAATAAACCGGAGCCTGAGGAACAAAACCGGAGTTCGAGGAAGAAAACCAGAGGCTGAGGAAGAAAACCAGAGCTCGAGGAACAAAACCAGAGGCCGAGGAAGAAAACCAGGGTCCGAGGAACAAAACCAGAACCCGAGGAACAAAATGAGCTCTAGAGGAACAAAACCAGATTTCGAGGAAGAAAATGGGAAACCGAGGAAGAAAACGAGAACTCGCGGAACAAAACGACTGCCCGAGGAGTTAAACCAGAGTCCGACGAACACAGTCAGAGCCCGAGGAAGAAAACGAGGGCCCTAGGAACCAAACCAGAGCCCGAGGAACAAAAACAGAGCCCGAGGAACAAAACCAGATCCTGAGGAACAAAACGAGAGCCCGAGGAACAAAAGGAGGGCCCGACGAAACAAACCAGAGCCCGAGGAAGAAAACCAGAGCCCAAGGAATGAAACCAGCCCTCGAGGAACAAAAGCAGGACCCAAGGAACAAAACCAGAGCCTAAGGAACAAAACCAGAGTCCGAGGAACAAAACCAGGCCCACAGGAACAAAACAAGAGTCCGAGGAACAAAACCAGGGCCCGAGGAAGAAAACCAGATCCCGAGGAACAAAACCAAAGCCCGAGGAAAAAAACAGAGCCCCAGGAAAAAAACCAGAGCCCAAGGATAAAAACCAGCCCTCGCGGAATAAAAGCAAGACCCAAGGAACAAAACCAGAGCCCTAGGAAGAAAACGGGAGCCTGAGGAACAAAAGGAGGGCCCGCGGAACAAAACCAGAGCCCGTGGAAATAGACCAGAGCCCGACGAACAAAACCATAATTCGAGGAACAAAAAGAGAGCCCGAGGAACAAAACCGGAGCCAAAGGAAGAAAACCAGAACCGGAGGAACAAAACAAAAGCCTGAGGAAGAAAACCAGGGCCCGAGGAACAAAACCAGAGCCTGAGGAACCAAACCAGAGGCCGAGGACAAAAACCAGAGCCCGAAGAACAAAACCAGGGCCCGAGGAACAAAAGGAGTGCCCGAGGAAAAAAACCAGAGCCCGTGGAATTGAACTAGAGCCCGACGAAACAATCCAGGGCCCGCGGAACAAATCCAGAGCCCGAGGAATCAACCCCGAGCCCGAGGAACAAAACCAGGGCCCAAAGAACATAACCAGAGCCCGAAGAAGAAAACCAGAGCCCGAGGAACAAAACCAGCCCTCGAGGAACAAAAAAGGACCCGAGGAACAAAACCAGAGCCTAAGGAACAAAACCATAGTTTTAGGAACACAACTAGAGCCCGAGGAACAAAACCAGAGCCCGAGGAAGGAAGCCAGAGGTCGAGGAACAAAAACAGAGCCCGAGGAACAAAACCAAAGCCTGAGGAAATAAACCAGAACCCGAGGAACAAAACCAGATCCTGAGGAGAAAAACGAGAGCCCGAGAAACAAAAGGAGGGCCCGAGGAAAAAAACAAGAGCCCGTGGAAATGAACCAGAGCCCGACGAAACAAACCAGAGCCTGAGGAACAAAACCAGAGTCCAAGGAACGAAATCAGCCGTCGAGGAACAAAAGCAGGACCCGAGGAACAAAATCAGACCCGAAGGAACAAAACCAGAGACCAAGGAAATAAACCAGAGTTCGAGGAACAAAAACCAGAGCCCGAGGAACAAAACCAGAGCCCGAGGAACAAAACCAGAGCCCGAGGAAAAAAACAAGAGCCCGAGGAACAAAAGGAGGGCCCGAGGAACAAAACCAGAGCCCATGGAACTACACCAGAGACCGATGAACAAAACCATAGTTCGAGAAACAAAAAGAGAGCCCGAGGAACAAAACTGGAGCCAAAGGAAGAAAACCAGAGTCCGAGGAACAAAACAAAAGCCCGAGGAAGAAAACCAGGGCCCGAGGAACAAAACCAGAGCCTGAGGAGAAAAACAAGAGCCCGAGGAACAAAAGGAGGGCCCGAGGAAAAAAACCAGAGCCCGTGGAACTAAACCAGAGACCGACGAAACAAACCAGGGCCCGAGGAAACAAACCCGGGTCCGACGAACAAAACCAGGTCCCGAAGAAACGAACCAGAGCCCGAGGAAGAAAACCAGAGCCCAGGGAAAAAAACCGGCCCTCGAGGAACAAAACCAGGACCCAAGAACAAAACCAGAGCCTGAGGAAGAAAACGAGAGCCCGAGGAACAAAAGGAGGGCCCGAGGAACAAAACCAGAGCCCGTGGAACGAAACCAGAGCCCGATGAACAAAACCATAGTTCGAGGAACAAAAACAGAGCCCGAGAAACAAAACCAGAGCCTGAGGAACTAAACCAGAGCCGGAGGACGAAAACCAGAGCCCGAAGAACAAAACCAGGGCCCCAGGAACAAAACCAGGGCCCGAGGAAGAAAACCAGATCCCAAGGAACAAAACCAAAGACCGAGGATAAAACCAGGGCCCGAGGAACAAAACCAGAGCCTGCGGAACAAA
>NW_027441570.1:7500-95916 GCF_964195595.1 Calonectris borealis
ACACAGCCATTTTAGCATTCCATCTTTACTGCCTAGTTTGATATTTTCCTTATGGTACTACTCAGACACAATTCATGCCTGCTAGTGTCCCATTAACATCAGTGGTTCAATTGGACATCATTTATGCCCAAGTAGTATTCTACATTTCTTCAAAACTACTCAAAGTAATTTCAAAAACTATTTGTAATTGTGTAAAGGTTAAATATACTTAGGAGCCAGTAATGCACATGCTTTCTTTTAACCTGTCAAGAGTTACGTTTATCTACAGGTATTGACAACTCTCCCTCTAATGACTAATTCTCACTTAAATTATCACATACAAACATTGCTGCCACAATAGTCCTCAAGCAAGAGCTGTCAATGCCTGTAACAATTCCCCACCACAGCACCCTCCAATTGGCAATCTTTAACCATAGGTATTAACAACACCCACTTAGTTTTGTACTTTCATTTGTTATTTCAGTTTTTACTGTGATTCCAATAGGGATACGTTACTGCCTATAATTTTTTTTTACTAATTTTTATGTTTAAATTGGTCCATTGCTATTTCCAGTAAGTTTTCCCATATCATTTTTTACATTTTAATTCTACAATATACTTTTACTAGAGACAAAAATTACTCTCAAGTTGATCAAATACTTCCTACAAATTACATTTCATCACTTCTCACTCATTATTTTTGAAAATGCATTTGACCTCAAAAATTCATCAATACCTTTAGAGTCAGCGCAAGTATTTAGTACCTGTGATTCTCTAGCTAGTAGTCTTTTCCACGTTTCTCCCTCCCACTACATTCTCAGTCTATTGCTTTATATTTCTAAGTTTGCCTCTTCGAGGTGACATCATCTCCACAATTTGTATTCCTAGGCAGAAAGTGACTGAGCTCCACTCATCTCAGTGGGCCCCCTACTTCCATGCCTGCACACAAAAACAAAAAAAAAAAATCATAAAGCGTCATTACATTAGAAACTACAAAGCCCCTCAAAAGAATTTACAATCCTAACACTAGACAATAAAGTTTAGCCCACCTGCTTCACAAGCTGGTCCTCTTCAACACTGATTCCCCACACCCTTCAACTGCATGATCATCAATCATCTTCCCATGACCATTGTTGTGTAGTGACACAACATACAATGACAGGCAAATGCCACATTCCAGGACAGCGCTCCCCAGGACCGGTGTTCCCAGAGGCCTAGAAAAACCATCCTCCTTGCAAAAACTTCAGCCCAAGCCCAACCTCCACCCAAACATTGGCAATGAACTCCCTTACAGTGTTTCTGGGACCAGGGTGGGGGAAGAATACAGCACACCCAACACACACACGCCCAGCTGGGGGGGGGGGGGGGGAAATCCCCTGTCTAGGTTTTATTATATTTTTTTGTAACTCTCTGAACAAAAAAAAAAACCCCTCAACTCCACACAAAACCTGCAGAGAAACATAAAAAACCACCACATAATCAAACAAGGTTTATACATTCAAAACATACCACTCATTCAGCCACCACACAAGCTACCCCTCACTCTTGCCGATCCATTCTGCGACCAGCCTGCCACAACGGGACATCACCCCATGTCTGCACCGCTCCCCGGGAACAGCATTCCCAGAGGCCTCAAAAATCACCCTGCCTGCAAAAACCCCGGCCCAAGCCTGACCTCTGCCCAAACATTGGCAATGAACATCACCTTGCAGAGTGGCCGGGACCAAGGGAAAAAAAAAAAACCTCAGCCAGGGGAAAAAAAAGAAATCCCCCAGCTAGGTTTTTTTTTTTTATTATAATTAAAAAAATTTACTCTCAACATTAAATACAACCTGCAATAAAAAACTTCACACATACAAGGTTAGGCACATTCAAAAACTAACACTCATTCAACAACCACTTGCTCCACCCCTCACTCAAAACACCATTGTTTCACCACCCACCTGCCATGATGCCATATTGCTCCCATTGTAGACCCATCCCCAGAACTGTCTCGCCACACACCTCAAAGCAACATTGCCATTCCGTACGACTCCAAAGTTTCAGCCTTCTTAAGAGCAAGCCAGGGAAGATGCTTCACTACATTCACCGGGCCTGCTCCTTCTTCACTTTGATTTTTCTTCACTTCGATTTGGACGCTCTGGCAAGACACGCTTGAGAATTTTCTCCAGGGATCCGAATCACCCTGGGGCACCTGCAAAAAACTACAAAAGGGACTGTACATCCTGGTTAGCAATACCTACTGGCTATACAAAAAACCAGCCCAGACAACCTCCACCCAAACAGACTGTGCTAATCAAACCATGTAAAGCAAGTCACCTGGATGCTAACCAATAGCTTGAGAAGACTAAAAGCCTGTCTTGTTTTTGCATATGCCTTCTAACTGCAGATGGAAAAAAACCATACCAGATATTAAGCCCCACATAGAGAAGTTAAGGCAAATTCAAGATTCAACCCACTCGACTACCTTGCAAACTGCCACTCCCAAAAGGCCAGAGCGCAGCCTCTAGCACCCACAAAACACAATGAAAGTAACTGTGGCAGCTCTCTAGAGCTACTTGCCCAGAGATGGACTGCACAGTCTTTGCCTAAAGAATCTGGCCAGATCAACATATAACCATATCACCATAAAGCTATGCTTCCCCTGTCTTTAATATTGCTACACTCCTGGGCAGCACAGCTTCAACCCTGACACGCAGACAGAGACCACACGCAGATGCCACAAACAATGTGACCATGAGACACGAGAAGACCACAAGCGAGAATGACTCCCGTGGGGAAAACGCCTCCAGCACAGAAGCCCTACAGTGCCGCAATGGCACAAATGCTCTATAGCACCCCTGGAAAGAGAGGCAACTGCCATGGCCCGTGAGAGAAAACTACCATCAAACCCAGAATGATGGATGTGTGAGAAGCCAGGCTTTAGGACCATTAAGGACACAGGGGTGAAACCCCTAAAGACAACTGTGGAAACAGAACTCCTGAGGGCAGAGCTGCCGGCACCGCCTGGCTCACCACCGCAAGAGATGACCCCTCAGAAACATCTATGATGCAACGCTTACCAGGCATGTCCATGCTTGAAGCTACAATGGCAAGCTAAGAAGGGCTCAACAGGCACTATGCTAATGAGGCAATGCATTTGAGACCGTCAGGAGGGCTACTGAGGTGCCTGCTGATCATGAAGAGCTATGGAGACCTCAAGACCTGAGAAAGCTATTGTAGAAGACACAGAAGAGAGTCTACAGAAACTACACAACACTAGACACAGGCTGGAACTGCCGAGCCCGGCACACGCTAGCATCATGCTAAAGAATAACCCGCTCCCTTTACACCTTCCCAAAAAGGACTGTTCCTGGACAGTCCTCTCCCCTACACTAACTTCATAACCCCTTCCTGCAATTCCCAACCTTGTTCCCTCCCCAGCCCTGGTCCCTCAACTTAGTTTTCAGAAGGCCAGGGAGCTGAATCCATCCTAAAAACAAAAAACCACAAAACCCAAAACACTAACTGGGATGTTGCTGCACGCACCCGGTTCCTCTTTATCTGCCAAAAAAAAACACAACACTACACCCACACCAAAAAAAAACCAAACCACAAAACAGTGCTGGTATTCAGCATCACACTAGGCTCCTCCTCAAAAGCGCCATAGTGCTCTGCTCACCTGCTCCACACTGATTCCAAAGTCAGATGCTGCAACTGTCACTCGTGGCACCCAAGATGTCAAGAGACACAAAGTTACCATTGCGCTTGGGAGAAATCACCAGTCCCATGCTCCTCCTCTCTACTACCCCAGCTCACCTCAAATGCTCATCCAATTCCAAAGGCAGCCAGCACAGCTCCCGCAAAACCAAAAGGTAAATGATTAACCAAGATGCCATTTAATACTTAGCTATTAAATGGAGAGCCAGCCAACAACTTCCTCACCTTCCCGGACCACTCCTCAGTAGGCAGCTACACCCCTCTGAGGCTACCTGCAGCATGTGGAAAAACCCAAGCTAAAAGCACAGCCTGCCTGCAGCAATTCTCATCTTCCCCTCTTTTACCTTGGCCTTTACCTGCGCACCCAGCCTCCATCATTTGGGGCTGCTGCGTTGAAGCTTGTGTACCACTTGGGAAGCCCAAACAACAGGTAATGCTTATAACTTCACTGACAATACACCACCTGAAAAATAACTGCTACTTCAGCCCACTAGTCATTGCTCACCTTGCCCAAGTCAACTCCAGTGCCCATATCCCACTTGGCTCATTGCTTTGCATCTTCGGGAAAAAAAAAACCCACAACATTATGCAGTCATATAGCCAACAAGACTCACCTTCCCTCCGACACCACAGGCTGACCCACTTTCATCACAGAATCATAGAATACCAAGTTGCAAGGGACCTCAATGATTATCTGGTCCAAACTTTCCTGGCAAAAACACGGTCTAGACAAGATGGCCCAGCACCCTGTCTGGCCAAATCTTACAAGTGTCCGATGTTGAGGAATCTGCCGCTTCCCTGGGGAGATAATGCCGATGGCTGATCGTTCTCTTTGTGAAAAGTTTTCCTCTGTGTCCAATCAGAATCTCCCCAAGAGTAACTTGTACCCATTACCCCTCATCTTTTCCATGTGACTCCTTGTAAAAGGGCAGTCTCCATCTTTGTAACCACAATTTACCTACTGGAACATGGTGATGAGGTCTCCCCTAAGCCTTCTTGTCTCAAGACTACACACAGTTCTCTCAGCCTTTCCTTATGTATCAAGGTTCCCAGTCTTTTGATCATCTTTGTGGCCCTTCTCTGGACCTTCTCCACCCTATTCACATCTTTTTTTAGATAGTGGGGACCAACACCGAACACAGTATTCCAGATGTGACCTGGCAAGTGCCGAGTAGAGTGGGATGATGATTTCTATAACTCTGCTAGTGATACCCTTGTTGATGCAATCCAGCATCACATTGGCCTTCTTTGCTGCAGCAGCACACTGTTTGCTCAAATTGAGCTTGTTCTCCACCGGGACCCCCGGGTCCCTTTCCACAGCTGCTCCCCAGCTAGATAGATCCCAGCCTATACTGCACTCCTGGATATTTTTTCCCAAATGCAAGACCTAACTTTTAACTTCATTGAACTTCATAACGTTCTCATTAGCCCATTCTTCCAGTCTATCCAGGTCTTCCTGCAGAGTGGCTCTCCCCTCCAAAGTGTCCAGTTCCCCACTCAGTTTGGTATCATCATCAAGCTTCCTCAGGATACACTCAATCCCATCAACCGCATCACTTATGAAGATATTTAAAAGTGCTGGGCCCAATATTGATCCCTGGGGGACCCCGCTTGTGACAGGTTGCCAGTTTGAAAAAGAGCTATTTACTACCATCCTCTGGGGGTGGCCTGTCAGCAAGTTCCCCACCCACCAAACAGACCGCTTGTCTAGACTGTAACGCATCAGTTTCTCTAGGAGGAGGCTGTGGGAAACCATATCAAAAGCCTTAGATAAATCCAGGTAGACTGTGTCCACCGCTCACCCCCCATCAACCAAGTATGTTACTTTGTCGTAGAAGGGGATCAGGTTTGTCAAGCATGATTTGCCCTTGATGAATCCGTGCTGGCTTTTCCCAATCATGTGCTTCATTGGACTTGTGATATCACACAGGAAGATTCATTGCACAGCTTTCCCAGGGACTTAAGTATGACTGATGGGCCTACAATTTCCTGAATCCTCCTTTAGACCCTTCTTGTAGATGGGGTGACATTAGCCTTCTTCCAGTCTTCTGGGACATCACCCAGTCTCCACAACTGCTCAAAGATTATGGAAAGCAGCCTTACCACAACCTTCTTACGGTGCTACGCTTGCCTCCTCTGTCATTCTTTGGTGCGTGGCTCATTCCTATGCATCTGCAAAAACAATAATATCAAACAAGTCACCCAGTTGCAGAGCAATAGCTTGACAATTCCAGAAGTGTTGTTTCCATTTAAGGATCAATCTGCTTCAATACACATGACCAGCCCCTCCCACACAGTTCTGCTCCTCCCCATAAAACACCATTGAAAGAGCTGTCCACACAACCTGCTGATGGCTACTTGATCCGAGATGACTGTGCAACCTTTGCCTCAACGGTCTAGGCATATCAACGTATTAACCACAGACTCTTATGGCTATTCCACCTGTACCTGACTCTACAACCCCGGGCAGGGCTGCTCCAGCCAAGGCTGCTCCAAACACACACATGCACAGACCAACACTATACAGAACCCTACAAACAATGCGCCTCAAAAAGGAGAGAAAACTCTCAGCAAGAATGATGACACCCAAACGGAAGACACCGTTCCGGCAAGACGGTGCATGGGACCGTGACAGTGATACAAGGAGGCTCTGGGGCAACCCCAGAAAAAGGAGTAGAACCTCGCAGCCCATGACAAGCAGTTGCTCTCAAAACTGAGAGGATGGATGCACGAGAAGCCTGGCCTCAAGACCTAAAAATGTAAGGATGCAGGGAAACAATCCCAGTCTGCAAAAATGGACATCTAGAGAGCAGAGCTGCTCCTGCAGCCAAGAAGGATACCGCAAAAGAGGAGTGTCCGGAAAGTTCTGAGACGCAGGACCAATCCACACTTTAAGCTTGTAACGCAAAAGAAGCAGCATCCGATTGGTGCTACACCGATGAGTACAGACAGTCGAGATCCTAGGGATGGCACCCGAGGTGCATGCTGTGCTCCTTCAGCGCAAAGAGGACATTGAGACCTGAGGAAGGCCTAAGACACAGAAGACAGACCACACAAACTACACAACAACAGACACAGGCTGGAACTGCCCTGCCCAGCTCACTCTAGTATCACACTGATAGGTAACCCGCTCCCTTTAACTGCCCAAGGGGGACTGTCCCTGGACAGCCCCCTGCCCTACACTATCTTTAAAACCCCTTCATGCAATTGCCAACCTGGTCCCCTCCCTCCCTCGACCCACCTCCAGCACCAGTGCATCAACTTAGCTTTTAGAGGGCCAGGAATTGGAATCCATTCTCTACAAGGAAAAACCACAACCAGCCCACTGGGTCAACCCTGCAGTCACCAGGTTCCTCTTCACCATCTGCAAAAAAAAAACACAAACAATGCATGCACAACAGTGCCACCAGTCAGTGTCACATCAGTCAACATGGACCTTTCCCACAACATCCCCCACCTGAGACACACCATTGCATTCCACTCACCTGCTCCACACCAACACCAGACTCAGACGCTGCAGCTGTCATCGCTTCTGATGCCTAGGATACCAAGAGACACAAAATTACCATTGCACTTGCCAGAAACCTGTAGCCCCATGCTCCTCCACTCTACTACCCAGCTCACCTCAAATGCTCATCCAATTCCAAAGGCGGCCCGCACAGCACCTGCAAAACCACAGAGAAACACTTCACTGAGTTGCCATGCAATACTTCGCTATTAGACACCAACCCAGCCCACAACCGCCTCACCTTCTCGGACCCCTCGTCAGCATGCGGCAGCGTCGCCCCTCCGAGCCTGCGTACGGCACCCGCAGAAACCCAAGCAAAAAGGGCACATGCTGAGATACTGCCCAAAACTGCAGCCTGCTCACACCGATACGTGTCTCTCACACCTTTACCTTGACAGCTCACCCACCCGGCCTCCGTCACCTTCGATTACCATGTTGAGGTTTGTGCACCACCTGTAAGACCCAAACAACACGAGTTGCTTATAACTTCACCAGCAGTACGATACCTGAAAAATAACCACTACTTAAGCCTCCCAATCACCACTCACCTTGCCCGAGTCAGCTCCACTGCCCGTATCCCACATACCTCCTCCCTTTGCACCTTCAAATTAAAAAAAATTACCATAATGTAGTCATACAGCCACCAGTCACATCGTCCCGCTAATACCATGCAACAACCCACCTTCTTACGGCGCTCCACTCGCCTCTCCTACGTCACCCTTTGGTGCGTGGCTTGTCCCGCTGCATCTGAAAAAGCAATAACGTCGAAGAAGTCACCCAGTTGCAGAGCAATAGCTTAACAATTCCAGAAGTCATCCTTCCATTTAGTAATACCATTAAGAATCCAACAATACATCCTGCTGTTAAAAAAAACCACACCCAAACAACCCACAACCTTTAAGGCCCAAACATATAAGCATTAACACCTTGGAGATTCAATCTGCTTTACTACCCCTGACCAGCCCCTCCCACACGGCTCTGCTCCTCCCCATTAAACACCACTGAAAGAGCTGTCCACACAACCTGCTGATGGCTACTCCATCTGAGATGACTGTGCAACCTTTGCCTCAACGGTCTAGGCATATCAACGCATTAAGCACAGACTCTTATGGCTATTCCACCTCCCCCTGACTCTACAGCCCCAGGCAGGACAGCTCCAAGCCAAACACACACAGGCACAGACCAACGCTATACAGAACCCTACAAACAATGCGCCCCAAAGAGGAGAGAAAACTCTCGGCAAGAATGACGACACCCAAACGGAAGACACCATTCCGGCAAGACGATGCATGGGACCGTGACAGTGATGCAAGGAGGCTCTGGGGCAACCCCAGAAAAAGGAGTAGAACCTCACGGCCCATGACAAGCAGTTGCTCTCAAAACTGAGAGGATGGATGCACGAGAAGCCTGGCCTCAAGACCTAAAAATGTAAGGATGCAGGGAAACAATCCCAGTCTGCAAAAATGGACATCTAGAGAGCAGAGCTGCTCCCGCAGCCAAGAAGGATGCCGCAAAAGAGGAGTGTCCGGAAAGTTCTGAGACGCAGGACCAATCCACACTTTAAGCTTGTAACGCAAAAGAAGCGGCATCCGATTGGTGCTACACCGATGAGTACAGATAGTCAAGATCCTAGGGATGGCACCCGAGGTGCATGCTGTGCTCCTTCAGCGCAAAGAGGACATTGAGACCTGAGGAAGGCCTAAGACACAGAAGACAGACCACACAAACTACACAACAACAGACACAGGCTGGAACTGCCCTGCCCGGCTCACGCTAGCATCACGCTGATGAGTAACCCGCTCCCTTTAACTGCCCAAGGGGGACAGTTCCTGGACAGCCCCCTGCCCTACACTATCTTTAAAACCCCTTCATGCAATTGCCAACCTGGTCCCCTCCCTCCCTCAACCCACCTCCAGCGCCAGCGCCTCAACTTAGCTTTTAGAGGGCCAGGAATCTGAAGCCGTTCTCTACAAGGAAAAACCACCATCAGCCCACTGGGTCAACCCTGCAGTCACCAGGTTCCTCTTCCCCATCTGCAAAAAAATAACAACAAACAATGCATGCACAACAGTGCCACCAGTCAGTGTCACATCAGTCAACATGGACCTTTCCCACAACATCCCCCACCTGAGACACACCATTGCATTCCACTCACCTGCTCCACACCAACACCAGACTCAGACGCTGCAGCTGTCATCGCTTCTGATGCCTAGGATACCAAGAGACACAAAATTACCGTTGCACTTGCCAGAAACCCCTAGCCCCATGCTCCTCCACTCTACTACCCAGCTCACCTCAAACGCTCCTCTAGTTCCAAAGGCGGCCAGCTCGACACCTGCAAAACCACAAAGAAACACTTCAGTTGCCATGTAATACTTCGCTATTAGACGCCAACCCGGCCCACAACCACCCCACCTTCTCGGACCCCTCGTCAGCATGCGGCAGCGTCGCCCCTCCGAGCCTGCGTGCGGCACCTGCAGAAACCCAAGCCAAAAGGCACATGCTGAGATACTGCCCAAAACCGCAGCCTGCCCACACCGATACACGTCTCGCGCTCCTTTACCTTAACAGCTCACCCACCCGGCCTCCGTCACCTTTGGTTGCCATGTTGAGGTTTGTGCACCACCTGTAAGACCCAAACAACAAGGCTTGCTTATAACTTCACCAGCAGTACGACACCTGAAAAATAACCGCTACTTAAGCCCACCAATCACCACTCACCTTGCCCGAGTCAGCTCCAGTGCCCGTATCCCACGTTACTCCTCCTTTTGCACCTTCAAATTAAAAAAATTACCATAATGTAGTCATACAGCCACCAGTCACATCGTCCCGCTAATACCATGCAACAACCCACCTTCTTACGGCGCTCCACTCGCCTCTCCTACGTCACCCTTTGGTGCGTGGCTTGTCCCGCTGCATCTGAAAAAGCAATAACGTCGAAGAAGTCACCCAGTTGCAGAGCAATAGCTTAACAATTCCAGAAGTCGTCTTTCTATTTAGGAATACCATTAAGAATCCAACAATACATCCTGCCGTTAAAAAAAAAACCACACCCAAACAACCCACAACCTTTAAGGCCCAAACATATAAGCATTAACACCTTGGAGATTCAATCTGCTTTACTACCCCTGACCAGCCCCTCCCACACGGCTCTGCTCCTCCCCATTAAACACCACTGAAAGAGCTGTCCACACAACCTGCTGATGGCTACTCCATCTGAGATGACTGTGCAACCTTTGCCTCAACGGTCTAGGCATATCAACGCATTAAGCACAGACTCTTATGGCTATTCCACCTCCCCCTGACTCTACAGCCCCAGGCAGGACAGCTCCAAGCCAAACACACGCAGGCACAGACCAACGCTATACAGAACCCTACAAACAACGCGCCTCAGAGGAGAGAAAACTCTCAGCAAGAAGAATGACACCCGGACAGAAGACAACATCGGCCAAGAAGACGCATGGGACCGTGATGGTGACGTGAGGAGGCTCTGGGGCAACCCCAGAAAAAGAGTAAAACATCATGGCCTGTGACAAGAAGTTGCTCTCAAAATTAAGCAGATTTACACACAAGAAGCCAGGCCTCAAGACCTAAAAATGTAAGGATGCAGGGAAACAATCCCAGTCTGTGAAAATGGACATCTAGAGAGCAGAGCTGCTCCTGCAGCCAAGAAGAATGCCGCAAAAGAGGAGTGTCCGGAAAGTTCTGAGACACAGGACCAATCCACACTAAGCTTGTAACACAAAAGAAGCAGCATCCGATGGGTGCTACACCGATGAGTACAGACATTCGAGATCCTAGGGATGGCACCCGAGGTGCATGCTGTGCTCCTCGAGCACAAAGAGGACACTGAGACCTGAGGAAGGCCTAAGACACAGAAGACAGACCACACAAACGACACAACAACAGACACAGGCTGGAACTGCTCTGCTCAGCATTATAGTGATGAGTAGCCAGCTCCCTTTAACTGCCCAAAGCAGACTGTTCCTGTACAGCCCCCTGCCCTATAATCTTTAAAAACCCTGCATGCAATTGCCAACCTTGCCTACTAAGCCTTATCCACTACCTCCCGCCGATCCCTCTCCAGCGCCACTGCCTCAACTTAGCTTTCAGAGGACCAGGGGTCTGAATCCATCCTTGACAAAAAACACATTGGCTAGCTGATATTTTCCTGCAGTCACGGGGTTCCTCTTCAGTATCTGAAAAAAAAAAATTACAAAACAGCATACCAGCAGTAAGCATCATGACAGTAGACACCGCTCTCTTCCACAACACCCTCATCCTCACAAGAACTGTGGCATTGAACTTGCCTGCTCCATGCCAATTCCAGAGTCGGATGCTGCAGCCACCATTACTTGTGGCACGTAAGATACCAAAGACACACAAGGTTAACATTGCATTTGTGAGAAATCACCAGTCCCATGCTCCTCCTCTCTGCTACCCAGCTCACCTCAAACGCTCCAAAGGCGGCCCGCACAGCACCTGCAAGATCACAGAGAAACACTTCACTGCGTTGCCATGCAATACTTCGCTATTAGACGCCAACCCGGCCCACAACCGCCTCACCTTCTCGGACCCCTTCGTCAGCATGCGGCAGCATCGCCCCTTCGAGCCTGTGTGCGGCGCCTGCAAAAACCCAAGCAAAAAAGCACATGCTGAGATACCGACCAAAACTGCAGCCTGCCCACAATGATTCCTATCACCCTCTCATTGACCTCCGCCACTCAGCTGTCCAGCCTCCATCATTTTGGGTTGCCACATTGAAGCTTGCGCACCACCTGTAAAACACAAACAACAAGGGTTGCTTACAACTTCACCAGCAATACACCACCTGAAAAATAACCGCTACTTCAGCCCGCCAATCACCACTCAACCTTGGCCGAGTCAGCTCCGGTGCCCATATCCCATATTGCACCTCCCTTTGCCCCTTCAAATTAAAAAATCGAAACACCATAATGTAGTCATATAGCCACCAGTCACATCTTTCCTCTAATACCACGCACCAACCCTCCTGCTTCCAGTGCTCCGCTCATTCCTCTGCATCTGCAAAAATGATATTGAATGAGTCACCCGGATACAGAGCGATAGCCTAACAATTGCAGAGGACTTCTGTCCATGTAAGAATACCATCTGGAATCCAGCTATACTTCCTGCCATTAAACAAATTTTATAAATCAAACATTAAGCCGTACACATACAAGCCTTATTGCCTTTGAGATTCAATTTCCTTCACTACACCTGAACAGCACCTCCCACATGACTCAGCTCATCCCCATAAAACATTATCGAAAGAGCTGTCCACACAGCCTGCCAACAGCCACTGAGACCTAGATGACCGTACAACCATTGCCTCAACAGTCTAGGCATATCAACGTATTAACCATAGACTCTTATGGCTATTCCACCTCCCCCTGACTCTACACCCCCCAGGCAGGGCAGCTCCAAGCCAAACACACACACGCACAGACTGACACTACATGGAACCCTACAAAAAACGCACCTCAAAGACGAGAGAAAACTCTCGGCAAGAAGAACGACACCCAGATAGAAGACGCTGTCAGGCAAGACGACCTGTGGGACCATAACGGTGACATGAGAAGGCTCTGGGGCAACCCCAGAAAAAGGAGCAGAACCTCACGGCCCGTGACAAGAAGATACTCTCAAAACTGAGAGGATGTACAAGCAAGAAGCCTGGCCTCAAGACCAAAGAGCCTAAGGATGCAGGGAAGAAATCCCAGTCCATGAAAACAGACGGCTAGAGAGAAGAGCTGCTCACACAGCCGGGAAGGATGCCGCAAAAGATGACCGTCCAGAAACTTCAAGACACAAGACCGATCCACGCTTTCAGCTTTTAATGCAAGAAAAGAAGTGCCTCTCGAGTGCTATGCTGATGAGTGGAAGCATTCGAGACCTTAGGGATGGCACCCGTGCCCCTCGAGCGCCAACAGCAATGAGGACATCAAGACCTGAGGAAGGCCTAAGACACAGAAGACAGACCACACAAACGACACAACAACAGACACAGGCTGGAACTGCTCTGCTCAGCATTATAGTGATGAGTAGCCAGCTCCCTTTAACTGCCCAAAGCAGACTGTTCCTGTACAGCCCCCTGCCCTATAATCTTTAAAAACCCTGCATGCAATTGCCAACCTTGCCTACTAAGCCTTATCCACTACCTCCCGCCGATCCCTCTCCAGCGCCACTGCCTCAACTTAGCTTTCAGAGGACCAGGGGTCTGAATCCATCCTTGACAAAAAACACATTGGCTAGCTGATATTTTCCTGCAGTCACGGGGTTCCTCTTCAGTATCTGAAAAAAAAAAATTACAAAACAGCATACCAGCAGTAAGCATCATGACAGTAGACACCGCTCTCTTCCACAACACCCTCATCCTCACAAGAACTGTGGCATTGAACTTGCCTGCTCCATGCCAATTCCAGAGTCGGATGCTGCAGCCACCATTACTTGTGGCACGTAAGATACCAAAGACACACAAGGTTAACATTGCATTTGTGAGAAATCACCAGTCCCATGCTCCTCCTCTCTGCTACCCAGCTCACCTCAAACGCTCCAAAGGCGGCCCGCACAGCACCTGCAAGATCACAGAGAAACACTTCACTGCGTTGCCATGCAATACTTCGCTATTAGACGCCAACCCGGCCCACAACCGCCTCACCTTCTCGGACCCCTTCGTCAGCATGCGGCAGCATCGCCCCTTCGAGCCTGTGTGCGGCGCCTGCAAAAACCCAAGCAAAAAAGCACATGCTGAGATACCGACCAAAACTGCAGCCTGCCCACAATGATTCCTATCACCCTCTCATTGACCTCCGCCACTCAGCTGTCCAGCCTCCATCATTTTGGGTTGCCACATTGAAGCTTGCGCACCACCTGTAAAACACAAACAACAAGGGTTGCTTACAACTTCACCAGCAATACACCACCTGAAAAATAACCGCTACTTCAGCCCGCCAATCACCACTCAACCTTGGCCGAGTCAGCTCCGGTGCCCATATCCCATATTGCGCCTCCCTTTGCCCCTTCAAATTAAAAAATCGAAACACCATAATGTAGTCATATAGCCACCAGTCACATCTTTCCTCTAATACCACGCACCAACCCTCCTGCTTCCAGTGCTCCGCTCATTCCTCTGCATCTGCAAAAATGATATTGAATGAGTCACCCGGATACAGAGCGATAGCCTAACAATTGCAGAGGACTTCTGTCCATGTAAGAATACCATCTGGAATCCAGCTATACTTCCTGCCATTAAACAAATTTTATAAATCAAACATTAAGCCGTACACATACAAGCCTTATTGCCTTTGAGATTCAATTTCCTTCACTACACCTGAACAGCACCTCCCACATGACTCAGCTCATCCCCATAAAACATTATCGAAAGAGCTGTCCACACAGCCTGCCAACAGCCACTGAGACCTAGATGACCGTACAACCATTGCCTCAACAGTCTAGGCATATCAACGTATTAACCATAGACTCTTATGGCTATTCCACCTCCCCCTGACTCTACACCCCCCAGGCAGGGCAGCTCCAAGCCAAACACACACACGCACAGACTGACACTACATGGAACCCTACAAAAAACGCACCTCAAAGACGAGAGAAAACTCTCGGCAAGAAGAACGACACCCAGATAGAAGACGCTGTCAGGCAAGACGACCTGTGGGACCATAACGGTGACATGAGAAGGCTCTGGGGCAACCCCAGAAAAAGGAGCAGAACCTCACGGCCCGTGACAAGAAGATACTCTCAAAACTGAGAGGATGTACAAGCAAGAAGCCTGGCCTCAAGACCAAAGAGCCTAAGGATGCAGGGAAGAAATCCCAGTCCATGAAAACAGACGGCTAGAGAGAAGAGCTGCTCACACAGCCGGGAAGGATGCCGCAAAAGATGACCGTCCAGAAACTTCAAGACACAAGACCGATCCACGCTTTCAGCTTTTAATGCAAGAAAAGAAGTGCCTCTCGAGTGCTATGCTGATGAGTGGAAGCATTCGAGACCTTAGGGATGGCACCCGTGCCCCTCGAGCGCCAACAGCAATGAGGACATCAAGACCTGAGGAAGGCCTAAGACACAGAAGACAGACCACACAAACGACACAACAACAGACACAGGCTGGAACTGCCCTGCCCAGCATCATAGTGATGAGTAGACAGCTCCCTTTAATGCCCAAAGGGAACTGTTCCTGGACAGCCCTTTGCTCTAAGTAACTTTAAATGCACCTCCCTACAGCTGCCAACCTTGTCTCCTTGCCCCCTCCCCAGCCATCATCCCTCAACTTAGCTTTCAGAGGGCTGGGGGTCTGAATCCATCCTTGACAAAACACACATTGGCTAGCTGATATTTTCCTGCAGTCACGGGGTTCCTCTTCAGTATCTGGAAAACAAAAAAACCAACACACACACCAGCAGTAAGCATCATGACAGTAGACACCACACTCTTCCACAACACCCTCATTCTCACAAGAGCCGTGGCATTGAACTTGCCTGCTCCACGCCAATGCCAGAGTCGAACACCATTACTTGTGGCACCTAAGATACCAAAGACACACAAGGCTAACATTGCATTTGTGAGAAATCACCAGTCCCATGCTCCTCCACTCTACTACCCAGCTCACCTCAAACGCTCATCTAGTTCCAAAGGCGGCCCACACAGCACCTGCAAAACCACAAAGAAACACTTCAGTTGCCATGTAATACTTCGCTATTAGACACCCACCCGGCCCACAACCACCCCACCTTCTCGGACCCCTCGTCAGCATGCGGCAGCGTCGCCCCTCCGAGCCTGCGTGCGGCACCTGCAGAAACCCAAGCCAAAAGGCACATGCTGAGATACTGCCCAAAACCGCAGCCTGCCCACACCGATACACGTCTCGCGCTCCTTTACCTTAACAGCTCACCCACCCGGCCTCCGTCACCTTTGGTTGCCATGTTGAGGTTTGTGCACCACCTGTAAGACCCAAACAACACGAGTTGCTTATAACTTCACCAGCAGTACGACACCTGAAAAATAACCGCTACTTAAGCCCACCAATCACCACTCACCTTGCCCGAGTCAGCTCCAGTGCCCGTATCCTCCCACGTTACTCCTCCTTTTGCACCTTCAAATTAAAAAAATTACCATAATGTAGTCATACAGCCACCAGTCACATCGTCCCGCTAATACCATGCAACAACCCACCTTCTTACGGCGCTCCACTCGCCTCTCCTACGTCACCCTTTGGTGCGTGGCTTGTCCCGCTGCATCTGAAAAAGCAATAACGTCGAAGAAGTCACCCAGTTGCAGAGCAATAGCTTAACAATTCCAGAAGTCATCCTTCCATTTAGTAATACCATTAAGAATCCAACAATACATCCTGCTGTTAAAAAAACCACACCCAAACAACCCACAACCTTTAAGGCCCAAACATATAAGCATTAACACCTTGGAGATTCAATCTGCTTTACTACCCCTGACCAGCCCCTCCCACACGGCTCTGCTCCTCCCCATTAAACACCACTGAAAGAGCTGTCCACACAACCTGCTGATGGCTACTCCATCTGAGATGACTGTGCAACCTTTGCCTCAACGGTCTAGGCATATCAACGCATTAAGCACAGACTCTTATGGCTATTCCACCTCCCCCTGACTCTACAGCCCCAGGCAGGACAGCTCCAAGCCAAACACACACAGGCACAGACCAACGCTATACAGAACCCTACAAACAATGCGCCCCAAAGAGGAGAGAAAACTCTCGGCAAGAATGACGACACCCAAACGGAAGACACCGTTCCGGCAAGACGATGCATGGGACCGTGACAGTGATGCAAGGAGGCTCTGGGGCAACCCCAGAAAAAGGAGTAGAACCTCACGGCCCATGACAAGCAGTTGCTCTCAAAACTGAGAGGATGGATGCACGAGAAGCCTGGCCTCAAGACCTAAAAATGTAAGGATGCAGGGAAACAATCCCAGTCTGCAAAAATGGACATCTAGAGAGCAGAGCTGCTCCCGCAGCCAAGAAGGATGCCGCAAAAGAGGAGTGTCCGGAAAGTTCTGAGACGCAGGACCAATCCACACTTTAAGCTTGTAACGCAAAAGAAGCGGCATCCGATTGGTGCTACACCGATGAGTACAGATAGTCAAGATCCTAGGGATGGCACCCGAGGTGCATGCTGTGCTCCTTCAGCGCAAAGAGGACATTGAGACCTGAGGAAGGCCTAAGACACAGAAGACAGACCACACAAACTACACAACAACAGACACAGGCTGGAACTGCCCTGCCCGGCTCACGCTAGCATCACGCTGATGAGTAACCCGCTCCCTTTAACTGCCCAAGGGGGACAGTTCCTGGACAGCCCCCTGCCCTACACTATCTTTAAAACCCCTTCATGCAATTGCCAACCTGGTCCCCTCCCTCCCTCAACCCACCTCCAGCGCCAGCGCCTCAACTTAGCTTTTAGAGGGCCAGGAATCTGAAGCCGTTCTCTACAAGGAAAAACCACCATCAGCCCACTGGGTCAACCCTGCAGTCACCAGGTTCCTCTTCCCCATCTGCAAAAAAATAACAACAAACAATGCATGCACAACAGTGCCACCAGTCAGTGTCACATCAGTCAACATGGACCTTTCCCACAACATCCCCCACCTGAGACACACCATTGCATTCCACTCACCTGCTCCACACCAACACCAGACTCAGACGCTGCAGCTGTCATCGCTTCTGATGCCTAGGATACCAAGAGACACAAAATTACCGTTGCACTTGCCAGAAACCCCTAGCCCCATGCTCCTCCACTCTACTACCCAGCTCACCTCAAACGCTCCTCTAGTTCCAAAGGCGGCCAGCTCGACACCTGCAAAACCACAAAGAAACACTTCAGTTGCCATGTAATACTTCGCTATTAGACGCCAACCCGGCCCACAACCACCCCACCTTCTCGGACCCCTCGTCAGCATGCGGCAGCGTCGCCCCTCCGAGCCTGCGTGCGGCACCTGCAGAAACCCAAGCCAAAAGGCACATGCTGAGATACTGCCCAAAACCGCAGCCTGCCCACACCGATACACGTCTCGCGCTCCTTTACCTTAACAACTCACCCACCCGGCCTCCGTCACCTTTGGTTGCCATGTTGAGGTTTGTGCACCACCTGTAAGACCCAAACAACAAGGCTTGCTTATAACTTCACCAGCAGTACGACACCTGAAAAATAACCGCTACTTAAGCCCACCAATCACCACTCACCTTGCCCGAGTCAGCTCCAGTGCCCGTATCCCACGTTACTCCTCCTTTTGCACCTTCAAATTAAAAAAATTACCATAATGTAGTCATACAGCCACCAGTCACATCGTCCCGCTAATACCATGCAACAACCCACCTTCTTACGGCGCTCCACTCGCCTCTCCTACGTCACCCTTTGGTGCGTGGCTTGTCCCGCTGCATCTGAAAAAGCAATAACGTCGAAGAAGTCACCCAGTTGCAGAGCAATAGCTTAACAATTCCAGAAGTCGTCTTTCTATTTAGGAATACCATTAAGAATCCAACAATACATCCTGCCGTTAAAAAAAAAACCACACCCAAACAACCCACAACCTTTAAGGCCCAAACATATAAGCATTAACACCTTGGAGATTCAATCTGCTTTACTACCCCTGACCAGCCCCTCCCACACGGCTCTGCTCCTCCCCATTAAACACCACTGAAAGAGCTGTCCACACAACCTGCTGATGGCTACTCCCTCTGAGATGACTGTGCAACCTTTGCCTCAACGGTCTAGGCATATCAACGCATTAAGCACAGACTCTTATGGCTATTCCACCTCCCCCTGACTCTACAGCCCCAGGCAGGACAGCTCCAAGCCAAACACACGCAGGCACAGACCAACGCTATACAGAACCCTACAAACAACGCGCCTCAGAGGAGAGAAAACTCTCAGCAAGAAGAATGACACCCGGACAGAAGACAACATCGGCCAAGAAGACGCATGGGACCGTGATGGTGACGTGAGGAGGCTCTGGGGCAACCCCAGAAAAAGAGTAAAACATCATGGCCTGTGACAAGAAGTTGCTCTCAAAATTAAGCAGATTTACACACAAGAAGCCAGGCCTCAAGACCTAAAAATGTAAGGATGCAGGGAAACAATCCCAGTCTGTGAAAATGGACATCTAGAGAGCAGAGCTGCTCCTGCAGCCAAGAAGAATGCCGCAAAAGAGGAGTGTCCGGAAAGTTCCGAGACACAGGACCAATCCACACTAAGCTTGTAACACAAAAGAAGCAGCATCCGATGGGTGCTACACCGATGAGTACAGACATTCGAGATCCTAGGGATGGCACCCGAGGTGCATGCTGTGCTCCTCGAGCACAAAGAGGACACTGAGACCTGAGGAAGGCCTAAGACACAGAAGACAGACCACACAAACTACACAACAACAGACACAGGCTGGAACTGCCCTGCCCAGCACACGCTAGCATCACGCTGAAGAGTAACTCGCTACCTTTAACTGCCCAAAAGTGGCTGTTCCTGGACAGCTCTTTGCTCTAAGTAGCTTTAAATGCACCTTCCTGCAGTTGGCAGCCTTGTCTCCTTGTCCCCTTCCCCAGCCATCATCCCTCAACTTAGCTTTCAGAGGACCGAGGGTCTGAATCCATCCTTGACAAAAAACACATTGGCTAGCTGATATTTTCCTGCAGTCACGGGGTTCCTCTTCAGTATCTGAAAAAAAAAAATTACAAAACAGCATACCAGCAGTAAGCATCATGACAGTAGACACCGCTCTCTTCCACAACACCCTCATCCTCACAAGAACTGTGGCATTGAACTTGCCTGCTCCATGCCAATTCCAGAGTCGGATGCTGCAGCCACCATTACTTGTGGCACGTAAGATACCAAAGACACACAAGGTTAACATTGCATTTGTGAGAAATCACCAGTCCCATGCTCCTCCTCTCTGCTACCCAGCTCACCTCAAACGCTCCAAAGGCGGCCCGCACAGCACCTGCAAGATCACAGAGAAACACTTCACTGCGTTGCCATGCAATACTTCGCTATTAGACGCCAACCCGGCCCACAACCGCCTCACCTTCTCGGACCCCTTCGTCAGCATGCGGCAGCATCGCCCCTTCGAGCCTGTGTGCGGCGCCTGCAAAAACCCAAGCAAAAAAGCACATGCTGAGATACCGACCAAAACTGCAGCCTGCCCACAATGATTCCTATCACCCTCTCATTGACCTCCGCCACTCAGCTGTCCAGCCTCCATCATTTTGGGTTGCCACATTGAAGCTTGCGCACCACCTGTAAAACACAAACAACAAGGGTTGCTTACAACTTCACCAGCAATACACCACCTGAAAAATAACCGCTACTTCAGCCCGCCAATCACCACTCAACCTTGGCCGAGTCAGCTCCGGTGCCCATATCCCATATTGCGCCTCCCTTTGCCCCTTCAAATTAAAAAATCGAAACACCATAATGTAGTCATATAGCCACCAGTCACATCTTTCCTCTAATACCACGCACCAACCCTCCTGCTTCCAGTGCTCCGCTCATTCCTCTGCATCTGCAAAAATGATATTGAATGAGTCACCCGGATACAGAGCGATAGCCTAACAATTGCAGAGGACTTCTGTCCATGTAAGAATACCATCTGGAATCCAGCTATACTTCCTGCCATTAAACAAATTTTATAAATCAAACATTAAGCCGTACACATACAAGCCTTATTGCCTTTGAGATTCAATTTCCTTCACTACACCTGAACAGCACCTCCCACATGACTCAGCTCATCCCCATAAAACATTATCGAAAGAGCTGTCCACACAGCCTGCCAACAGCCACTGAGACCTAGATGACCGTACAACCATTGCCTCAACAGTCTAGGCATATCAACGTATTAACCATAGACTCTTATGGCTATTCCACCTCCCCCTGACTCTACACCCCCCAGGCAGGGCAGCTCCAAGCCAAACACACACACGCACAGACTGACACTACATGGAACCCTACAAAAAACGCACCTCAAAGACGAGAGAAAACTCTCGGCAAGAAGAACGACACCCAGATAGAAGACGCTGTCAGGCAAGACGACCTGTGGGACCATAACGGTGACATGAGAAGGCTCTGGGGCAACCCCAGAAAAAGGAGCAGAACCTCACGGCCCGTGACAAGAAGATACTCTCAAAACTGAGAGGATGTACAAGCAAGAAGCCTGGCCTCAAGACCAAAGAGCCTAAGGATGCAGGGAAGAAATCCCAGTCCATGAAAACAGACGGCTAGAGAGAAGAGCTGCTCACACAGCCGGGAAGGATGCCGCAAAAGATGACCGTCCAGAAACTTCAAGACACAAGACCGATCCACGCTTTCAGCTTTTAATGCAAGAAAAGAAGTGCCTCTCGAGTGCTATGCTGATGAGTGGAAGCATTCGAGACCTTAGGGATGGCACCCGTGCCCCTCGAGCGCCAACAGCAATGAGGACATCAAGACCTGAGGAAGGCCTAAGACACAGAAGACAGACCACACAAACGACACAACAACAGACACAGGCTGGAACTGCCCTGCCCAGCATCATAGTGATGAGTAGACAGCTCCCTTTAATGCCCAAAGGGAACTGTTCCTGGACAGCCCTTTGCTCTAAGTAACTTTAAATGCACCTCCCTACAGCTGCCAACCTTGTCTCCTTGCCCCCTCCCCAGCCATCATCCCTCAACTTAGCTTTCAGAGGGCTGGGGGTCTGAATCCATCCTTGACAAAACACACATTGGCTAGCTGATATTTTCCTGCAGTCACGGGGTTCCTCTTCAGTATCTGGAAAACAAAAAAACCAACACACACACCAGCAGTAAGCATCATGACAGTAGACACCACACTCTTCCACAACACCCTCATTCTCACAAGAGCCGTGGCATTGAACTTGCCTGCTCCACGCCAATGCCAGAGTCGAACACCATTACTTGTGGCACCTAAGATACCAAAGACACACAAGGCTAACATTGCATTTGTGAGAAATCACCAGTCCCATGCTCCTCCACTCTACTACCCAGCTCACCTCAAACGCTCATCTAGTTCCAAAGGCGGCCCGCACAGCACCTGCAAAACCACAAAGAAACACTTCAGTTGCCATGTAATACTTCGCTATTAGACACCCACCCGGCCCACAACCACCCCACCTTCTCGGACCCCTCGTCAGCATGCGGCAGCGTCGCCCCTCCGAGCCTGCGTGCGGCACCTGCAGAAACCCAAGCCAAAAGGCACATGCTGAGATACTGCCCAAAACCGCAGCCTGCCCACACCGATACACGTCTCGCGCTCCTTTACCTTAACAGCTCACCCACCCGGCCTCCGTCACCTTTGGTTGCCATGTTGAGGTTTGTGCACCACCTGTAAGACCCAAACAACACGAGTTGCTTATAACTTCACCAGCAGTACGACACCTGAAAAATAACCGCTACTTAAGCCCACCAATCACCACTCACCTTGCCCGAGTCAGCTCCAGTGCCCGTATCCTCCCACGTTACTCCTCCTTTTGCACCTTCAAATTAAAAAAATTACCATAATGTAGTCATACAGCCACCAGTCACATCGTCCCGCTAATACCATGCAACAACCCACCTTCTTACGGCGCTCCACTCGCCTCTCCTACGTCACCCTTTGGTGCGTGGCTTGTCCCGCTGCATCTGAAAAAGCAATAACGTCGAAGAAGTCACCCAGTTGCAGAGCAATAGCTTAACAATTCCAGAAGTCATCCTTCCATTTAGTAATACCATTAAGAATCCAACAATACATCCTGCTGTTAAAAAAACCACACCCAAACAACCCACAACCTTTAAGGCCCAAACATATAAGCATTAACACCTTGGAGATTCAATCTGCTTTACTACCCCTGACCAGCCCCTCCCACACGGCTCTGCTCCTCCCCATTAAACACCACTGAAAGAGCTGTCCACACAACCTGCTGATGGCTACTCCATCTGAGATGACTGTGCAACCTTTGCCTCAACGGTCTAGGCATATCAACGCATTAAGCACAGACTCTTATGGCTATTCCACCTCCCCCTGACTCTACAGCCCCAGGCAGGACAGCTCCAAGCCAAACACACACAGGCACAGACCAACGCTATACAGAACCCTACAAACAATGCGCCCCAAAGAGGAGAGAAAACTCTCGGCAAGAATGACGACACCCAAACGGAAGACACCGTTCCGGCAAGACGATGCATGGGACCGTGACAGTGATGCAAGGAGGCTCTGGGGCAACCCCAGAAAAAGGAGTAGAACCTCACGGCCCATGACAAGCAGTTGCTCTCAAAACTGAGAGGATGGATGCACGAGAAGCCTGGCCTCAAGACCTAAAAATGTAAGGATGCAGGGAAACAATCCCAGTCTGCAAAAATGGACATCTAGAGAGCAGAGCTGCTCCCGCAGCCAAGAAGGATGCCGCAAAAGAGGAGTGTCCGGAAAGTTCTGAGACGCAGGACCAATCCACACTTTAAGCTTGTAACGCAAAAGAAGCGGCATCCGATTGGTGCTACACCGATGAGTACAGATAGTCAAGATCCTAGGGATGGCACCCGAGGTGCATGCTGTGCTCCTTCAGCGCAAAGAGGACATTGAGACCTGAGGAAGGCCTAAGACACAGAAGACAGACCACACAAACTACACAACAACAGACACAGGCTGGAACTGCCCTGCCCGGCTCACGCTAGCATCACGCTGATGAGTAACCCGCTCCCTTTAACTGCCCAAGGGGGACAGTTCCTGGACAGCCCCCTGCCCTACACTATCTTTAAAACCCCTTCATGCAATTGCCAACCTGGTCCCCTCCCTCCCTCAACCCACCTCCAGCGCCAGCGCCTCAACTTAGCTTTTAGAGGGCCAGGAATCTGAAGCCGTTCTCTACAAGGAAAAACCACCATCAGCCCACTGGGTCAACCCTGCAGTCACCAGGTTCCTCTTCCCCATCTGCAAAAAAATAACAACAAACAATGCATGCACAACAGTGCCACCAGTCAGTGTCACATCAGTCAACATGGACCTTTCCCACAACATCCCCCACCTGAGACACACCATTGCATTCCACTCACCTGCTCCACACCAACACCAGACTCAGACGCTGCAGCTGTCATCGCTTCTGATGCCTAGGATACCAAGAGACACAAAATTACCGTTGCACTTGCCAGAAACCCCTAGCCCCATGCTCCTCCACTCTACTACCCAGCTCACCTCAAACGCTCCTCTAGTTCCAAAGGCGGCCAGCTCGACACCTGCAAAACCACAAAGAAACACTTCAGTTGCCATGTAATACTTCGCTATTAGACGCCAACCCGGCCCACAACCACCCCACCTTCTCGGACCCCTCGTCAGCATGCGGCAGCGTCGCCCCTCCGAGCCTGCGTGCGGCACCTGCAGAAACCCAAGCCAAAAGGCACATGCTGAGATACTGCCCAAAACCGCAGCCTGCCCACACCGATACACGTCTCGCGCTCCTTTACCTTAACAGCTCACCCACCCGGCCTCCGTCACCTTTGGTTGCCATGTTGAGGTTTGTGCACCACCTGTAAGACCCAAACAACAAGGCTTGCTTATAACTTCACCAGCAGTACGACACCTGAAAAATAACCGCTACTTAAGCCCACCAATCACCACTCACCTTGCCCGAGTCAGCTCCAGTGCCCGTATCCCACGTTACTCCTCCTTTTGCACCTTCAAATTAAAAAAATTACCATAATGTAGTCATACAGCCACCAGTCACATCGTCCCGCTAATACCATGCAACAACCCACCTTCTTACGGCGCTCCACTCGCCTCTCCTACGTCACCCTTTGGTGCGTGGCTTGTCCCGCTGCATCTGAAAAAGCAATAACGTCGAAGAAGTCACCCAGTTGCAGAGCAATAGCTTAACAATTCCAGAAGTCGTCTTTCTATTTAGGAATACCATTAAGAATCCAACAATACATCCTGCCGTTAAAAAAAAAACCACACCCAAACAACCCACAACCTTTAAGGCCCAAACATATAAGCATTAACACCTTGGAGATTCAATCTGCTTTACTACCCCTGACCAGCCCCTCCCACACGGCTCTGCTCCTCCCCATTAAACACCACTGAAAGAGCTGTCCACACAACCTGCTGATGGCTACTCCCTCTGAGATGACTGTGCAACCTTTGCCTCAACGGTCTAGGCATATCAACGCATTAAGCACAGACTCTTATGGCTATTCCACCTCCCCCTGACTCTACAGCCCCAGGCAGGACAGCTCCAAGCCAAACACACGCAGGCACAGACCAACGCTATACAGAACCCTACAAACAACGCGCCTCAGAGGAGAGAAAACTCTCAGCAAGAAGAATGACACCCGGACAGAAGACAACATCGGCCAAGAAGACGCATGGGACCGTGATGGTGACGTGAGGAGGCTCTGGGGCAACCCCAGAAAAAGAGTAAAACATCATGGCCTGTGACAAGAAGTTGCTCTCAAAATTAAGCAGATTTACACACAAGAAGCCAGGCCTCAAGACCTAAAAATGTAAGGATGCAGGGAAACAATCCCAGTCTGTGAAAATGGACATCTAGAGAGCAGAGCTGCTCCTGCAGCCAAGAAGAATGCCGCAAAAGAGGAGTGTCCGGAAAGTTCCGAGACACAGGACCAATCCACACTAAGCTTGTAACACAAAAGAAGCAGCATCCGATGGGTGCTACACCGATGAGTACAGACATTCGAGATCCTAGGGATGGCACCCGAGGTGCATGCTGTGCTCCTCGAGCACAAAGAGGACACTGAGACCTGAGGAAGGCCTAAGACACAGAAGACAGACCACACAAACTACACAACAACAGACACAGGCTGGAACTGCCCTGCCCAGCACACGCTAGCATCACGCTGAAGAGTAACTCGCTACCTTTAACTGCCCAAAAGTGGCTGTTCCTGGACAGCTCTTTGCTCTAAGTAGCTTTAAATGCACCTTCCTGCAGTTGGCAGCCTTGTCTCCTTGTCCCCTTCCCCAGCCATCATCCCTCAACTTAGCTTTCAGAGGACCGAGGGTCTGAATCCATCCTTGACAAAAAACACATTGGCTAGCTGATATTTTCCTGCAGTCACGGGGTTCCTCTTCAGTATCTGAAAAAAAAAAATTACAAAACAGCATACCAGCAGTAAGCATCATGACAGTAGACACCGCTCTCTTCCACAACACCCTCATCCTCACAAGAACTGTGGCATTGAACTTGCCTGCTCCATGCCAATTCCAGAGTCGGATGCTGCAGCCACCATTACTTGTGGCACGTAAGATACCAAAGACACACAAGGTTAACATTGCATTTGTGAGAAATCACCAGTCCCATGCTCCTCCTCTCTGCTACCCAGCTCACCTCAAACGCTCCAAAGGCGGCCCGCACAGCACCTGCAAGATCACAGAGAAACACTTCACTGCGTTGCCATGCAATACTTCGCTATTAGACGCCAACCCGGCCCACAACCGCCTCACCTTCTCGGACCCCTTCGTCAGCATGCGGCAGCATCGCCCCTTCGAGCCTGTGTGCGGCGCCTGCAAAAACCCAAGCAAAAAAGCACATGCTGAGATACCGACCAAAACTGCAGCCTGCCCACAATGATTCCTATCACCCTCTCATTGACCTCCGCCACTCAGCTGTCCAGCCTCCATCATTTTGGGTTGCCACATTGAAGCTTGCGCACCACCTGTAAAACACAAACAACAAGGGTTGCTTACAACTTCACCAGCAATACACCACCTGAAAAATAACCGCTACTTCAGCCCGCCAATCACCACTCAACCTTGGCCGAGTCAGCTCCGGTGCCCATATCCCATATTGCACCTCCCTTTGCCCCTTCAAATTAAAAAATCGAAACACCATAATGTAGTCATATAGCCACCAGTCACATCTTTCCTCTAATACCACGCACCAACCCTCCTGCTTCCAGTGCTCCGCTCATTCCTCTGCATCTGCAAAAATGATATTGAATGAGTCACCCGGATACAGAGCGATAGCCTAACAATTGCAGAGGACTTCTGTCCATGTAAGAATACCATCTGGAATCCAGCTATACTTCCTGCCATTAAACAAATTTTATAAATCAAACATTAAGCCGTACACATACAAGCCTTATTGCCTTTGAGATTCAATTTCCTTCACTACACCTGAACAGCACCTCCCACATGACTCAGCTCATCCCCATAAAACATTATCGAAAGAGCTGTCCACACAGCCTGCCAACAGCCACTGAGACCTAGATGACCGTACAACCATTGCCTCAACAGTCTAGGCATATCAACGTATTAACCATAGACTCTTATGGCTATTCCACCTCCCCCTGACTCTACACCCCCCAGGCAGGGCAGCTCCAAGCCAAACACACACACGCACAGACTGACACTACATGGAACCCTACAAAAAACGCACCTCAAAGACGAGAGAAAACTCTCGGCAAGAAGAACGACACCCAGATAGAAGACGCTGTCAGGCAAGACGACCTGTGGGACCATAACGGTGACATGAGAAGGCTCTGGGGCAACCCCAGAAAAAGGAGCAGAACCTCACGGCCCGTGACAAGAAGATACTCTCAAAACTGAGAGGATGTACAAGCAAGAAGCCTGGCCTCAAGACCAAAGAGCCTAAGGATGCAGGGAAGAAATCCCAGTCCATGAAAACAGACGGCTAGAGAGAAGAGCTGCTCACACAGCCGGGAAGGATGCCGCAAAAGATGACCGTCCGGAAGCTTCAAGACACAAGACCGATCCACGCTTTCAGCTTTTAATGCAAGAAAAGAAGTGCCTCTCGAGTGCTATGCTGATGAGTGGAAGCATTCGAGACCTTAGGGATGGCACCCGTGCCCCTCGAGCGCCAACAGCAATGAGGACATCAAGACCTGAGGAAGGCCTAAGACACAGAAGACAGACCACACAAACGACACAACAACAGACACAGGCTGGAACTGCTCTGCTCAGCATTATAGTGATGAGTAGCCAGCTCCCTTTAACTGCCCAAAGCAGACTGTTCCTGTACAGCCCCCTGCCCTATAATCTTTAAAAACCCTGCATGCAATTGCCAACCTTGCCTACTAAGCCTTATCCACTACCTCCCGCCGATCCCTCTCCAGCGCCACTGCCTCAACTTAGCTTTCAGAGGACCAGGGGTCTGAATCCATCCTTGACAAAAAACACATTGGCTAGCTGATATTTTCCTGCAGTCACGGGGTTCCTCTTCAGTATCTGAAAAAAAAAAATTACAAAACAGCATACCAGCAGTAAGCATCATGACAGTAGACACCGCTCTCTTCCACAACACCCTCATCCTCACAAGAACTGTGGCATTGAACTTGCCTGCTCCATGCCAATTCCAGAGTCGGATGCTGCAGCCACCATTACTTGTGGCACGTAAGATACCAAAGACACACAAGGTTAACATTGCATTTGTGAGAAATCACCAGTCCCATGCTCCTCCTCTCTGCTACCCAGCTCACCTCAAACGCTCCAAAGGCGGCCCGCACAGCACCTGCAAGATCACAGAGAAACACTTCACTGCGTTGCCATGCAATACTTCGCTATTAGACGCCAACCCGGCCCACAACCGCCTCACCTTCTCGGACCCCTTCGTCAGCATGCGGCAGCATCGCCCCTTCGAGCCTGTGTGCGGCGCCTGCAAAAACCCAAGCAAAAAAGCACATGCTGAGATACCGACCAAAACTGCAGCCTGCCCACAATGATTCCTATCACCCTCTCATTGACCTCCGCCACTCAGCTGTCCAGCCTCCATCATTTTGGGTTGCCACATTGAAGCTTGCGCACCACCTGTAAAACACAAACAACAAGGGTTGCTTACAACTTCACCAGCAATACACCACCTGAAAAATAACCGCTACTTCAGCCCGCCAATCACCACTCAACCTTGGCCGAGTCAGCTCCGGTGCCCATATCCCATATTGCGCCTCCCTTTGCCCCTTCAAATTAAAAAATCGAAACACCATAATGTAGTCATATAGCCACCAGTCACATCTTTCCTCTAATACCACGCACCAACCCTCCTGCTTCCAGTGCTCCGCTCATTCCTCTGCATCTGCAAAAATGATATTGAATGAGTCACCCGGATACAGAGCGATAGCCTAACAATTGCAGAGGACTTCTGTCCATGTAAGAATACCATCTGGAATCCAGCTATACTTCCTGCCATTAAACAAATTTTATAAATCAAACATTAAGCCGTACACATACAAGCCTTATTGCCTTTGAGATTCAATTTCCTTCACTACACCTGAACAGCACCTCCCACATGACTCAGCTCATCCCCATAAAACATTATCGAAAGAGCTGTCCACACAGCCTGCCAACAGCCACTGAGACCTAGATGACCGTACAACCATTGCCTCAACAGTCTAGGCATATCAACGTATTAACCATAGACTCTTATGGCTATTCCACCTCCCCCTGACTCTACACCCCCCAGGCAGGGCAGCTCCAAGCCAAACACACACACGCACAGACTGACACTACATGGAACCCTACAAAAAACGCACCTCAAAGACGAGAGAAAACTCTCGGCAAGAAGAACGACACCCAGATAGAAGACGCTGTCAGGCAAGACGACCTGTGGGACCATAACGGTGACATGAGAAGGCTCTGGGGCAACCCCAGAAAAAGGAGCAGAACCTCACGGCCCGTGACAAGAAGATACTCTCAAAACTGAGAGGATGTACAAGCAAGAAGCCTGGCCTCAAGACCAAAGAGCCTAAGGATGCAGGGAAGAAATCCCAGTCCATGAAAACAGACGGCTAGAGAGAAGAGCTGCTCACACAGCCGGGAAGGATGCCGCAAAAGATGACCGTCCAGAAACTTCAAGACACAAGACCGATCCACGCTTTCAGCTTTTAATGCAAGAAAAGAAGTGCCTCTCGAGTGCTATGCTGATGAGTGGAAGCATTCGAGACCTTAGGGATGGCACCCGTGCCCCTCGAGCGCCAACAGCAATGAGGACATCAAGACCTGAGGAAGGCCTAAGACACAGAAGACAGACCACACAAACGACACAACAACAGACACAGGCTGGAACTGCCCTGCCCAGCATCATAGTGATGAGTAGACAGCTCCCTTTAATGCCCAAAGGGAACTGTTCCTGGACAGCCCTTTGCTCTAAGTAACTTTAAATGCACCTCCCTACAGCTGCCAACCTTGTCTCCTTGCCCCCTCCCCAGCCATCATCCCTCAACTTAGCTTTCAGAGGGCTGGGGGTCTGAATCCATCCTTGACAAAACACACATTGGCTAGCTGATATTTTCCTGCAGTCACGGGGTTCCTCTTCAGTATCTGGAAAACAAAAAAACCAACACACACACCAGCAGTAAGCATCATGACAGTAGACACCACACTCTTCCACAACACCCTCATTCTCACAAGAGCCGTGGCATTGAACTTGCCTGCTCCACGCCAATGCCAGAGTCGAACACCATTACTTGTGGCACCTAAGATACCAAAGACACACAAGGCTAACATTGCATTTGTGAGAAATCACCAGTCCCATGCTCCTCCACTCTACTACCCAGCTCACCTCAAACGCTCATCTAGTTCCAAAGGCGGCCCGCACAGCACCTGCAAAACCACAAAGAAACACTTCAGTTGCCATGTAATACTTCGCTATTAGACACCCACCCGGCCCACAACCACCCCACCTTCTCGGACCCCTCGTCAGCATGCGGCAGCGTCGCCCCTCCGAGCCTGCGTGCGGCACCTGCAGAAACCCAAGCCAAAAGGCACATGCTGAGATACTGCCCAAAACCGCAGCCTGCCCACACCGATACACGTCTCGCGCTCCTTTACCTTAACAGCTCACCCACCCGGCCTCCGTCACCTTTGGTTGCCATGTTGAGGTTTGTGCACCACCTGTAAGACCCAAACAACACGAGTTGCTTATAACTTCACCAGCAGTACGACACCTGAAAAATAACCGCTACTTAAGCCCACCAATCACCACTCACCTTGCCCGAGTCAGCTCCAGTGCCCGTATCCTCCCACGTTACTCCTCCTTTTGCACCTTCAAATTAAAAAAATTACCATAATGTAGTCATACAGCCACCAGTCACATCGTCCCGCTAATACCATGCAACAACCCACCTTCTTACGGCGCTCCACTCGCCTCTCCTACGTCACCCTTTGGTGCGTGGCTTGTCCCGCTGCATCTGAAAAAGCAATAACGTCGAAGAAGTCACCCAGTTGCAGAGCAATAGCTTAACAATTCCAGAAGTCATCCTTCCATTTAGTAATACCATTAAGAATCCAACAATACATCCTGCTGTTAAAAAAACCACACCCAAACAACCCACAACCTTTAAGGCCCAAACATATAAGCATTAACACCTTGGAGATTCAATCTGCTTTACTACCCCTGACCAGCCCCTCCCACACGGCTCTGCTCCTCCCCATTAAACACCACTGAAAGAGCTGTCCACACAACCTGCTGATGGCTACTCCATCTGAGATGACTGTGCAACCTTTGCCTCAACGGTCTAGGCATATCAACGCATTAAGCACAGACTCTTATGGCTATTCCACCTCCCCCTGACTCTACAGCCCCAGGCAGGACAGCTCCAAGCCAAACACACACAGGCACAGACCAACGCTATACAGAACCCTACAAACAATGCGCCCCAAAGAGGAGAGAAAACTCTCGGCAAGAATGACGACACCCAAACGGAAGACACCGTTCCGGCAAGACGATGCATGGGACCGTGACAGTGATGCAAGGAGGCTCTGGGGCAACCCCAGAAAAAGGAGTAGAACCTCACGGCCCATGACAAGCAGTTGCTCTCAAAACTGAGAGGATGGATGCACGAGAAGCCTGGCCTCAAGACCTAAAAATGTAAGGATGCAGGGAAACAATCCCAGTCTGCAAAAATGGACATCTAGAGAGCAGAGCTGCTCCCGCAGCCAAGAAGGATGCCGCAAAAGAGGAGTGTCCGGAAAGTTCTGAGACGCAGGACCAATCCACACTTTAAGCTTGTAACGCAAAAGAAGCGGCATCCGATTGGTGCTACACCGATGAGTACAGATAGTCAAGATCCTAGGGATGGCACCCGAGGTGCATGCTGTGCTCCTTCAGCGCAAAGAGGACATTGAGACCTGAGGAAGGCCTAAGACACAGAAGACAGACCACACAAACTACACAACAACAGACACAGGCTGGAACTGCCCTGCCCGGCTCACGCTAGCATCACGCTGATGAGTAACCCGCTCCCTTTAACTGCCCAAGGGGGACAGTTCCTGGACAGCCCCCTGCCCTACACTATCTTTAAAACCCCTTCATGCAATTGCCAACCTGGTCCCCTCCCTCCCTCAACCCACCTCCAGCGCCAGCGCCTCAACTTAGCTTTTAGAGGGCCAGGAATCTGAAGCCGTTCTCTACAAGGAAAAACCACCATCAGCCCACTGGGTCAACCCTGCAGTCACCAGGTTCCTCTTCCCCATCTGCAAAAAAATAACAACAAACAATGCATGCACAACAGTGCCACCAGTCAGTGTCACATCAGTCAACATGGACCTTTCCCACAACATCCCCCACCTGAGACACACCATTGCATTCCACTCACCTGCTCCACACCAACACCAGACTCAGACGCTGCAGCTGTCATCGCTTCTGATGCCTAGGATACCAAGAGACACAAAATTACCGTTGCACTTGCCAGAAACCCCTAGCCCCATGCTCCTCCACTCTACTACCCAGCTCACCTCAAACGCTCCTCTAGTTCCAAAGGCGGCCAGCTCGACACCTGCAAAACCACAAAGAAACACTTCAGTTGCCATGTAATACTTCGCTATTAGACGCCAACCCGGCCCACAACCACCCCACCTTCTCGGACCCCTCGTCAGCATGCGGCAGCGTCGCCCCTCCGAGCCTGCGTGCGGCACCTGCAGAAACCCAAGCCAAAAGGCACATGCTGAGATACTGCCCAAAACCGCAGCCTGCCCACACCGATACACGTCTCGCGCTCCTTTACCTTAACAGCTCACCCACCCGGCCTCCGTCACCTTTGGTTGCCATGTTGAGGTTTGTGCACCACCTGTAAGACCCAAACAACAAGGCTTGCTTATAACTTCACCAGCAGTACGACACCTGAAAAATAACCGCTACTTAAGCCCACCAATCACCACTCACCTTGCCCGAGTCAGCTCCAGTGCCCGTATCCCACGTTACTCCTCCTTTTGCACCTTCAAATTAAAAAAATTACCATAATGTAGTCATACAGCCACCAGTCACATCGTCCCGCTAATACCATGCAACAACCCACCTTCTTACGGCGCTCCACTCGCCTCTCCTACGTCACCCTTTGGTGCGTGGCTTGTCCCGCTGCATCTGAAAAAGCAATAACGTCGAAGAAGTCACCCAGTTGCAGAGCAATAGCTTAACAATTCCAGAAGTCGTCTTTCTATTTAGGAATACCATTAAGAATCCAACAATACATCCTGCCGTTAAAAAAAAAACCACACCCAAACAACCCACAACCTTTAAGGCCCAAACATATAAGCATTAACACCTTGGAGATTCAATCTGCTTTACTACCCCTGACCAGCCCCTCCCACACGGCTCTGCTCCTCCCCATTAAACACCACTGAAAGAGCTGTCCACACAACCTGCTGATGGCTACTCCCTCTGAGATGACTGTGCAACCTTTGCCTCAACGGTCTAGGCATATCAACGCATTAAGCACAGACTCTTATGGCTATTCCACCTCCCCCTGACTCTACAGCCCCAGGCAGGACAGCTCCAAGCCAAACACACGCAGGCACAGACCAACGCTATACAGAACCCTACAAACAACGCGCCTCAGAGGAGAGAAAACTCTCAGCAAGAAGAATGACACCCGGACAGAAGACAACATCGGCCAAGAAGACGCATGGGACCGTGATGGTGACGTGAGGAGGCTCTGGGGCAACCCCAGAAAAAGAGTAAAACATCATGGCCTGTGACAAGAAGTTGCTCTCAAAATTAAGCAGATTTACACACAAGAAGCCAGGCCTCAAGACCTAAAAATGTAAGGATGCAGGGAAACAATCCCAGTCTGTGAAAATGGACATCTAGAGAGCAGAGCTGCTCCTGCAGCCAAGAAGAATGCCGCAAAAGAGGAGTGTCCGGAAAGTTCCGAGACACAGGACCAATCCACACTAAGCTTGTAACACAAAAGAAGCAGCATCCGATGGGTGCTACACCGATGAGTACAGACATTCGAGATCCTAGGGATGGCACCCGAGGTGCATGCTGTGCTCCTCGAGCACAAAGAGGACACTGAGACCTGAGGAAGGCCTAAGACACAGAAGACAGACCACACAAACTACACAACAACAGACACAGGCTGGAACTGCCCTGCCCAGCACACGCTAGCATCACGCTGAAGAGTAACTCGCTACCTTTAACTGCCCAAAAGTGGCTGTTCCTGGACAGCTCTTTGCTCTAAGTAGCTTTAAATGCACCTTCCTGCAGTTGGCAGCCTTGTCTCCTTGTCCCCTTCCCCAGCCATCATCCCTCAACTTAGCTTTCAGAGGACCGAGGGTCTGAATCCATCCTTGACAAAAAACACATTGGCTAGCTGATATTTTCCTGCAGTCACGGGGTTCCTCTTCAGTATCTGAAAAAAAAAAATTACAAAACAGCATACCAGCAGTAAGCATCATGACAGTAGACACCGCTCTCTTCCACAACACCCTCATCCTCACAAGAACTGTGGCATTGAACTTGCCTGCTCCATGCCAATTCCAGAGTCGGATGCTGCAGCCACCATTACTTGTGGCACGTAAGATACCAAAGACACACAAGGTTAACATTGCATTTGTGAGAAATCACCAGTCCCATGCTCCTCCTCTCTGCTACCCAGCTCACCTCAAACGCTCCAAAGGCGGCCCGCACAGCACCTGCAAGATCACAGAGAAACACTTCACTGCGTTGCCATGCAATACTTCGCTATTAGACGCCAACCCGGCCCACAACCGCCTCACCTTCTCGGACCCCTTCGTCAGCATGCGGCAGCATCGCCCCTTCGAGCCTGTGTGCGGCGCCTGCAAAAACCCAAGCAAAAAAGCACATGCTGAGATACCGACCAAAACTGCAGCCTGCCCACAATGATTCCTATCACCCTCTCATTGACCTCCGCCACTCAGCTGTCCAGCCTCCATCATTTTGGGTTGCCACATTGAAGCTTGCGCACCACCTGTAAAACACAAACAACAAGGGTTGCTTACAACTTCACCAGCAATACACCACCTGAAAAATAACCGCTACTTCAGCCCGCCAATCACCACTCAACCTTGGCCGAGTCAGCTCCGGTGCCCATATCCCATATTGCACCTCCCTTTGCCCCTTCAAATTAAAAAATCGAAACACCATAATGTAGTCATATAGCCACCAGTCACATCTTTCCTCTAATACCACGCACCAACCCTCCTGCTTCCAGTGCTCCGCTCATTCCTCTGCATCTGCAAAAATGATATTGAATGAGTCACCCGGATACAGAGCGATAGCCTAACAATTGCAGAGGACTTCTGTCCATGTAAGAATACCATCTGGAATCCAGCTATACTTCCTGCCATTAAACAAATTTTATAAATCAAACATTAAGCCGTACACATACAAGCCTTATTGCCTTTGAGATTCAATTTCCTTCACTACACCTGAACAGCACCTCCCACATGACTCAGCTCATCCCCATAAAACATTATCGAAAGAGCTGTCCACACAGCCTGCCAACAGCCACTGAGACCTAGATGACCGTACAACCATTGCCTCAACAGTCTAGGCATATCAACGTATTAACCATAGACTCTTATGGCTATTCCACCTCCCCCTGACTCTACACCCCCCAGGCAGGGCAGCTCCAAGCCAAACACACACACGCACAGACTGACACTACATGGAACCCTACAAAAAACGCACCTCAAAGACGAGAGAAAACTCTCGGCAAGAAGAACGACACCCAGATAGAAGACGCTGTCAGGCAAGACGACCTGTGGGACCATAACGGTGACATGAGAAGGCTCTGGGGCAACCCCAGAAAAAGGAGCAGAACCTCACGGCCCGTGACAAGAAGATACTCTCAAAACTGAGAGGATGTACAAGCAAGAAGCCTGGCCTCAAGACCAAAGAGCCTAAGGATGCAGGGAAGAAATCCCAGTCCATGAAAACAGACGGCTAGAGAGAAGAGCTGCTCACACAGCCGGGAAGGATGCCGCAAAAGATGACCGTCCGGAAACTTCAAGACACAAGACCGATCCACGCTTTCAGCTTTTAATGCAAGAAAAGAAGTGCCTCTCGAGTGCTATGCTGATGAGTGGAAGCATTCGAGACCTTAGGGATGGCACCCGTGCCCCTCGAGCGCCAACAGCAATGAGGACATCAAGACCTGAGGAAGGCCTAAGACACAGAAGACAGACCACACAAACGACACAACAACAGACACAGGCTGGAACTGCTCTGCTCAGCATTATAGTGATGAGTAGCCAGCTCCCTTTAACTGCCCAAAGCAGACTGTTCCTGTACAGCCCCCTGCCCTATAATCTTTAAAAACCCTGCATGCAATTGCCAACCTTGCCTACTAAGCCTTATCCACTACCTCCCGCCGATCCCTCTCCAGCGCCACTGCCTCAACTTAGCTTTCAGAGGACCAGGGGTCTGAATCCATCCTTGACAAAAAACACATTGGCTAGCTGATATTTTCCTGCAGTCACGGGGTTCCTCTTCAGTATCTGAAAAAAAAAAATTACAAAACAGCATACCAGCAGTAAGCATCATGACAGTAGACACCGCTCTCTTCCACAACACCCTCATCCTCACAAGAACTGTGGCATTGAACTTGCCTGCTCCATGCCAATTCCAGAGTCGGATGCTGCAGCCACCATTACTTGTGGCACGTAAGATACCAAAGACACACAAGGTTAACATTGCATTTGTGAGAAATCACCAGTCCCATGCTCCTCCTCTCTGCTACCCAGCTCACCTCAAACGCTCCAAAGGCGGCCCGCACAGCACCTGCAAGATCACAGAGAAACACTTCACTGCGTTGCCATGCAATACTTCGCTATTAGACGCCAACCCGGCCCACAACCGCCTCACCTTCTCGGACCCCTTCGTCAGCATGCGGCAGCATCGCCCCTTCGAGCCTGTGTGCGGCGCCTGCAAAAACCCAAGCAAAAAAGCACATGCTGAGATACCGACCAAAACTGCAGCCTGCCCACAATGATTCCTATCACCCTCTCATTGACCTCCGCCACTCAGCTGTCCAGCCTCCATCATTTTGGGTTGCCACATTGAAGCTTGCGCACCACCTGTAAAACACAAACAACAAGGGTTGCTTACAACTTCACCAGCAATACACCACCTGAAAAATAACCGCTACTTCAGCCCGCCAATCACCACTCAACCTTGGCCGAGTCAGCTCCGGTGCCCATATCCCATATTGCGCCTCCCTTTGCCCCTTCAAATTAAAAAATCGAAACACCATAATGTAGTCATATAGCCACCAGTCACATCTTTCCTCTAATACCACGCACCAACCCTCCTGCTTCCAGTGCTCCGCTCATTCCTCTGCATCTGCAAAAATGATATTGAATGAGTCACCCGGATACAGAGCGATAGCCTAACAATTGCAGAGGACTTCTGTCCATGTAAGAATACCATCTGGAATCCAGCTATACTTCCTGCCATTAAACAAATTTTATAAATCAAACATTAAGCCGTACACATACAAGCCTTATTGCCTTTGAGATTCAATTTCCTTCACTACACCTGAACAGCACCTCCCACATGACTCAGCTCATCCCCATAAAACATTATCGAAAGAGCTGTCCACACAGCCTGCCAACAGCCACTGAGACCTAGATGACCGTACAACCATTGCCTCAACAGTCTAGGCATATCAACGTATTAACCATAGACTCTTATGGCTATTCCACCTCCCCCTGACTCTACACCCCCCAGGCAGGGCAGCTCCAAGCCAAACACACACACGCACAGACTGACACTACATGGAACCCTACAAAAAACGCACCTCAAAGACGAGAGAAAACTCTCGGCAAGAAGAACGACACCCAGATAGAAGACGCTGTCAGGCAAGACGACCTGTGGGACCATAACGGTGACATGAGAAGGCTCTGGGGCAACCCCAGAAAAAGGAGCAGAACCTCACGGCCCGTGACAAGAAGATACTCTCAAAACTGAGAGGATGTACAAGCAAGAAGCCTGGCCTCAAGACCAAAGAGCCTAAGGATGCAGGGAAGAAATCCCAGTCCATGAAAACAGACGGCTAGAGAGAAGAGCTGCTCACACAGCCGGGAAGGATGCCGCAAAAGATGACCGTCCAGAAACTTCAAGACACAAGACCGATCCACGCTTTCAGCTTTTAATGCAAGAAAAGAAGTGCCTCTCGAGTGCTATGCTGATGAGTGGAAGCATTCGAGACCTTAGGGATGGCACCCGTGCCCCTCGAGCGCCAACAGCAATGAGGACATCAAGACCTGAGGAAGGCCTAAGACACAGAAGACAGACCACACAAACGACACAACAACAGACACAGGCTGGAACTGCCCTGCCCAGCATCATAGTGATGAGTAGACAGCTCCCTTTAATGCCCAAAGGGAACTGTTCCTGGACAGCCCTTTGCTCTAAGTAACTTTAAATGCACCTCCCTACAGCTGCCAACCTTGTCTCCTTGCCCCCTCCCCAGCCATCATCCCTCAACTTAGCTTTCAGAGGGCTGGGGGTCTGAATCCATCCTTGACAAAACACACATTGGCTAGCTGATATTTTCCTGCAGTCACGGGGTTCCTCTTCAGTATCTGGAAAACAAAAAAACCAACACACACACCAGCAGTAAGCATCATGACAGTAGACACCACACTCTTCCACAACACCCTCATTCTCACAAGAGCCGTGGCATTGAACTTGCCTGCTCCACGCCAATGCCAGAGTCGAACACCATTACTTGTGGCACCTAAGATACCAAAGACACACAAGGCTAACATTGCATTTGTGAGAAATCACCAGTCCCATGCTCCTCCACTCTACTACCCAGCTCACCTCAAACGCTCATCTAGTTCCAAAGGCGGCCCGCACAGCACCTGCAAAACCACAAAGAAACACTTCAGTTGCCATGTAATACTTCGCTATTAGACACCCACCCGGCCCACAACCACCCCACCTTCTCGGACCCCTCGTCAGCATGCGGCAGCGTCGCCCCTCCGAGCCTGCGTGCGGCACCTGCAGAAACCCAAGCCAAAAGGCACATGCTGAGATACTGCCCAAAACCGCAGCCTGCCCACACCGATACACGTCTCGCGCTCCTTTACCTTAACAGCTCACCCACCCGGCCTCCGTCACCTTTGGTTGCCATGTTGAGGTTTGTGCACCACCTGTAAGACCCAAACAACACGAGTTGCTTATAACTTCACCAGCAGTACGACACCTGAAAAATAACCGCTACTTAAGCCCACCAATCACCACTCACCTTGCCCGAGTCAGCTCCAGTGCCCGTATCCTCCCACGTTACTCCTCCTTTTGCACCTTCAAATTAAAAAAATTACCATAATGTAGTCATACAGCCACCAGTCACATCGTCCCGCTAATACCATGCAACAACCCACCTTCTTACGGCGCTCCACTCGCCTCTCCTACGTCACCCTTTGGTGCGTGGCTTGTCCCGCTGCATCTGAAAAAGCAATAACGTCGAAGAAGTCACCCAGTTGCAGAGCAATAGCTTAACAATTCCAGAAGTCATCCTTCCATTTAGTAATACCATTAAGAATCCAACAATACATCCTGCTGTTAAAAAAACCACACCCAAACAACCCACAACCTTTAAGGCCCAAACATATAAGCATTAACACCTTGGAGATTCAATCTGCTTTACTACCCCTGACCAGCCCCTCCCACACGGCTCTGCTCCTCCCCATTAAACACCACTGAAAGAGCTGTCCACACAACCTGCTGATGGCTACTCCATCTGAGATGACTGTGCAACCTTTGCCTCAACGGTCTAGGCATATCAACGCATTAAGCACAGACTCTTATGGCTATTCCACCTCCCCCTGACTCTACAGCCCCAGGCAGGACAGCTCCAAGCCAAACACACACAGGCACAGACCAACGCTATACAGAACCCTACAAACAATGCGCCCCAAAGAGGAGAGAAAACTCTCGGCAAGAATGACGACACCCAAACGGAAGACACCGTTCCGGCAAGACGATGCATGGGACCGTGACAGTGATGCAAGGAGGCTCTGGGGCAACCCCAGAAAAAGGAGTAGAACCTCACGGCCCATGACAAGCAGTTGCTCTCAAAACTGAGAGGATGGATGCACGAGAAGCCTGGCCTCAAGACCTAAAAATGTAAGGATGCAGGGAAACAATCCCAGTCTGCAAAAATGGACATCTAGAGAGCAGAGCTGCTCCCGCAGCCAAGAAGGATGCCGCAAAAGAGGAGTGTCCGGAAAGTTCTGAGACGCAGGACCAATCCACACTTTAAGCTTGTAACGCAAAAGAAGCGGCATCCGATTGGTGCTACACCGATGAGTACAGATAGTCAAGATCCTAGGGATGGCACCCGAGGTGCATGCTGTGCTCCTTCAGCGCAAAGAGGACATTGAGACCTGAGGAAGGCCTAAGACACAGAAGACAGACCACACAAACTACACAACAACAGACACAGGCTGGAACTGCCCTGCCCGGCTCACGCTAGCATCACGCTGATGAGTAACCCGCTCCCTTTAACTGCCCAAGGGGGACAGTTCCTGGACAGCCCCCTGCCCTACACTATCTTTAAAACCCCTTCATGCAATTGCCAACCTGGTCCCCTCCCTCCCTCAACCCACCTCCAGCGCCAGCGCCTCAACTTAGCTTTTAGAGGGCCAGGAATCTGAAGCCGTTCTCTACAAGGAAAAACCACCATCAGCCCACTGGGTCAACCCTGCAGTCACCAGGTTCCTCTTCCCCATCTGCAAAAAAATAACAACAAACAATGCATGCACAACAGTGCCACCAGTCAGTGTCACATCAGTCAACATGGACCTTTCCCACAACATCCCCCACCTGAGACACACCATTGCATTCCACTCACCTGCTCCACACCAACACCAGACTCAGACGCTGCAGCTGTCATCGCTTCTGATGCCTAGGATACCAAGAGACACAAAATTACCGTTGCACTTGCCAGAAACCCCTAGCCCCATGCTCCTCCACTCTACTACCCAGCTCACCTCAAACGCTCCTCTAGTTCCAAAGGCGGCCAGCTCGACACCTGCAAAACCACAAAGAAACACTTCAGTTGCCATGTAATACTTCGCTATTAGACGCCAACCCGGCCCACAACCACCCCACCTTCTCGGACCCCTCGTCAGCATGCGGCAGCGTCGCCCCTCCGAGCCTGCGTGCGGCACCTGCAGAAACCCAAGCCAAAAGGCACATGCTGAGATACTGCCCAAAACCGCAGCCTGCCCACACCGATACACGTCTCGCGCTCCTTTACCTTAACAACTCACCCACCCGGCCTCCGTCACCTTTGGTTGCCATGTTGAGGTTTGTGCACCACCTGTAAGACCCAAACAACAAGGCTTGCTTATAACTTCACCAGCAGTACGACACCTGAAAAATAACCGCTACTTAAGCCCACCAATCACCACTCACCTTGCCCGAGTCAGCTCCAGTGCCCGTATCCCACGTTACTCCTCCTTTTGCACCTTCAAATTAAAAAAATTACCATAATGTAGTCATACAGCCACCAGTCACATCGTCCCGCTAATACCATGCAACAACCCACCTTCTTACGGCGCTCCACTCGCCTCTCCTACGTCACCCTTTGGTGCGTGGCTTGTCCCGCTGCATCTGAAAAAGCAATAACGTCGAAGAAGTCACCCAGTTGCAGAGCAATAGCTTAACAATTCCAGAAGTCGTCTTTCTATTTAGGAATACCATTAAGAATCCAACAATACATCCTGCCGTTAAAAAAAAAACCACACCCAAACAACCCACAACCTTTAAGGCCCAAACATATAAGCATTAACACCTTGGAGATTCAATCTGCTTTACTACCCCTGACCAGCCCCTCCCACACGGCTCTGCTCCTCCCCATTAAACACCACTGAAAGAGCTGTCCACACAACCTGCTGATGGCTACTCCCTCTGAGATGACTGTGCAACCTTTGCCTCAACGGTCTAGGCATATCAACGCATTAAGCACAGACTCTTATGGCTATTCCACCTCCCCCTGACTCTACAGCCCCAGGCAGGACAGCTCCAAGCCAAACACACGCAGGCACAGACCAACGCTATACAGAACCCTACAAACAACGCGCCTCAGAGGAGAGAAAACTCTCAGCAAGAAGAATGACACCCGGACAGAAGACAACATCGGCCAAGAAGACGCATGGGACCGTGATGGTGACGTGAGGAGGCTCTGGGGCAACCCCAGAAAAAGAGTAAAACATCATGGCCTGTGACAAGAAGTTGCTCTCAAAATTAAGCAGATTTACACACAAGAAGCCAGGCCTCAAGACCTAAAAATGTAAGGATGCAGGGAAACAATCCCAGTCTGTGAAAATGGACATCTAGAGAGCAGAGCTGCTCCTGCAGCCAAGAAGAATGCCGCAAAAGAGGAGTGTCCGGAAAGTTCCGAGACACAGGACCAATCCACACTAAGCTTGTAACACAAAAGAAGCAGCATCCGATGGGTGCTACACCGATGAGTACAGACATTCGAGATCCTAGGGATGGCACCCGAGGTGCATGCTGTGCTCCTCGAGCACAAAGAGGACACTGAGACCTGAGGAAGGCCTAAGACACAGAAGACAGACCACACAAACTACACAACAACAGACACAGGCTGGAACTGCCCTGCCCAGCACACGCTAGCATCACGCTGAAGAGTAACTCGCTACCTTTAACTGCCCAAAAGTGGCTGTTCCTGGACAGCTCTTTGCTCTAAGTAGCTTTAAATGCACCTTCCTGCAGTTGGCAGCCTTGTCTCCTTGTCCCCTTCCCCAGCCATCATCCCTCAACTTAGCTTTCAGAGGACCGAGGGTCTGAATCCATCCTTGACAAAAAACACATTGGCTAGCTGATATTTTCCTGCAGTCACGGGGTTCCTCTTCAGTATCTGAAAAAAAAAAATTACAAAACAGCATACCAGCAGTAAGCATCATGACAGTAGACACCGCTCTCTTCCACAACACCCTCATCCTCACAAGAACTGTGGCATTGAACTTGCCTGCTCCATGCCAATTCCAGAGTCGGATGCTGCAGCCACCATTACTTGTGGCACGTAAGATACCAAAGACACACAAGGTTAACATTGCATTTGTGAGAAATCACCAGTCCCATGCTCCTCCTCTCTGCTACCCAGCTCACCTCAAACGCTCCAAAGGCGGCCCGCACAGCACCTGCAAGATCACAGAGAAACACTTCACTGCGTTGCCATGCAATACTTCGCTATTAGACGCCAACCCGGCCCACAACCGCCTCACCTTCTCGGACCCCTTCGTCAGCATGCGGCAGCATCGCCCCTTCGAGCCTGTGTGCGGCGCCTGCAAAAACCCAAGCAAAAAAGCACATGCTGAGATACCGACCAAAACTGCAGCCTGCCCACAATGATTCCTATCACCCTCTCATTGACCTCCGCCACTCAGCTGTCCAGCCTCCATCATTTTGGGTTGCCACATTGAAGCTTGCGCACCACCTGTAAAACACAAACAACAAGGGTTGCTTACAACTTCACCAGCAATACACCACCTGAAAAATAACCGCTACTTCAGCCCGCCAATCACCACTCAACCTTGGCCGAGTCAGCTCCGGTGCCCATATCCCATATTGCACCTCCCTTTGCCCCTTCAAATTAAAAAATCGAAACACCATAATGTAGTCATATAGCCACCAGTCACATCTTTCCTCTAATACCACGCACCAACCCTCCTGCTTCCAGTGCTCCGCTCATTCCTCTGCATCTGCAAAAATGATATTGAATGAGTCACCCGGATACAGAGCGATAGCCTAACAATTGCAGAGGACTTCTGTCCATGTAAGAATACCATCTGGAATCCAGCTATACTTCCTGCCATTAAACAAATTTTATAAATCAAACATTAAGCCGTACACATACAAGCCTTATTGCCTTTGAGATTCAATTTCCTTCACTACACCTGAACAGCACCTCCCACATGACTCAGCTCATCCCCATAAAACATTATCGAAAGAGCTGTCCACACAGCCTGCCAACAGCCACTGAGACCTAGATGACCGTACAACCATTGCCTCAACAGTCTAGGCATATCAACGTATTAACCATAGACTCTTATGGCTATTCCATCTCCCCCTGACTCTACACCCCCCAGGCAGGGCAGCTCCAAGCCAAACACACACACGCACAGACTGACACTACATGGAACCCTACAAAAAACGCACCTCAAAGACGAGAGAAAACTCTCGGCAAGAAGAACGACACCCAGATAGAAGACGCTGTCAGGCAAGACGACCTGTGGGACCATAACGGTGACATGAGAAGGCTCTGGGGCAACCCCAGAAAAAGGAGCAGAACCTCACGGCCCGTGACAAGAAGATACTCTCAAAACTGAGAGGATGTACAAGCAAGAAGCCTGGCCTCAAGACCAAAGAGCCTAAGGATGCAGGGAAGAAATCCCAGTCCATGAAAACAGACGGCTAGAGAGAAGAGCTGCTCACACAGCCGGGAAGGATGCCGCAAAAGATGACCGTCCGGAAACTTCAAGACACAAGACCGATCCACGCTTTCAGCTTTTAATGCAAGAAAAGAAGTGCCTCTCGAGTGCTATGCTGATGAGTGGAAGCATTCGAGACCTTAGGGATGGCACCCGTGCCCCTCGAGCGCCAACAGCAATGAGGACATCAAGACCTGAGGAAGGCCTAAGACACAGAAGACAGACCACACAAACGACACAACAACAGACACAGGCTGGAACTGCTCTGCTCAGCATTATAGTGATGAGTAGCCAGCTCCCTTTAACTGCCCAAAGCAGACTGTTCCTGTACAGCCCCCTGCCCTATAATCTTTAAAAACCCTGCATGCAATTGCCAACCTTGCCTACTAAGCCTTATCCACTACCTCCCGCCGATCCCTCTCCAGCGCCACTGCCTCAACTTAGCTTTCAGAGGACCAGGGGTCTGAATCCATCCTTGACAAAAAACACATTGGCTAGCTGATATTTTCCTGCAGTCACGGGGTTCCTCTTCAGTATCTGAAAAAAAAAAATTACAAAACAGCATACCAGCAGTAAGCATCATGACAGTAGACACCGCTCTCTTCCACAACACCCTCATCCTCACAAGAACTGTGGCATTGAACTTGCCTGCTCCATGCCAATTCCAGAGTCGGATGCTGCAGCCACCATTACTTGTGGCACGTAAGATACCAAAGACACACAAGGTTAACATTGCATTTGTGAGAAATCACCAGTCCCATGCTCCTCCTCTCTGCTACCCAGCTCACCTCAAACGCTCCAAAGGCGGCCCGCACAGCACCTGCAAGATCACAGAGAAACACTTCACTGCGTTGCCATGCAATACTTCGCTATTAGACGCCAACCCGGCCCACAACCGCCTCACCTTCTCGGACCCCTTCGTCAGCATGCGGCAGCATCGCCCCTTCGAGCCTGTGTGCGGCGCCTGCAAAAACCCAAGCAAAAAAGCACATGCTGAGATACCGACCAAAACTGCAGCCTGCCCACAATGATTCCTATCACCCTCTCATTGACCTCCGCCACTCAGCTGTCCAGCCTCCATCATTTTGGGTTGCCACATTGAAGCTTGCGCACCACCTGTAAAACACAAACAACAAGGGTTGCTTACAACTTCACCAGCAATACACCACCTGAAAAATAACCGCTACTTCAGCCCGCCAATCACCACTCAACCTTGGCCGAGTCAGCTCCGGTGCCCATATCCCATATTGCGCCTCCCTTTGCCCCTTCAAATTAAAAAATCGAAACACCATAATGTAGTCATATAGCCACCAGTCACATCTTTCCTCTAATACCACGCACCAACCCTCCTGCTTCCAGTGCTCCGCTCATTCCTCTGCATCTGCAAAAATGATATTGAATGAGTCACCCGGATACAGAGCGATAGCCTAACAATTGCAGAGGACTTCTGTCCATGTAAGAATACCATCTGGAATCCAGCTATACTTCCTGCCATTAAACAAATTTTATAAATCAAACATTAAGCCGTACACATACAAGCCTTATTGCCTTTGAGATTCAATTTCCTTCACTACACCTGAACAGCACCTCCCACATGACTCAGCTCATCCCCATAAAACATTATCGAAAGAGCTGTCCACACAGCCTGCCAACAGCCACTGAGACCTAGATGACCGTACAACCATTGCCTCAACAGTCTAGGCATATCAACGTATTAACCATAGACTCTTATGGCTATTCCACCTCCCCCTGACTCTACACCCCCCAGGCAGGGCAGCTCCAAGCCAAACACACACACGCACAGACTGACACTACATGGAACCCTACAAAAAACGCACCTCAAAGACGAGAGAAAACTCTCGGCAAGAAGAACGACACCCAGATAGAAGACGCTGTCAGGCAAGACGACCTGTGGGACCATAACGGTGACATGAGAAGGCTCTGGGGCAACCCCAGAAAAAGGAGCAGAACCTCACGGCCCGTGACAAGAAGATACTCTCAAAACTGAGAGGATGTACAAGCAAGAAGCCTGGCCTCAAGACCAAAGAGCCTAAGGATGCAGGGAAGAAATCCCAGTCCATGAAAACAGACGGCTAGAGAGAAGAGCTGCTCACACAGCCGGGAAGGATGCCGCAAAAGATGACCGTCCAGAAACTTCAAGACACAAGACCGATCCACGCTTTCAGCTTTTAATGCAAGAAAAGAAGTGCCTCTCGAGTGCTATGCTGATGAGTGGAAGCATTCGAGACCTTAGGGATGGCACCCGTGCCCCTCGAGCGCCAACAGCAATGAGGACATCAAGACCTGAGGAAGGCCTAAGACACAGAAGACAGACCACACAAACGACACAACAACAGACACAGGCTGGAACTGCCCTGCCCAGCATCATAGTGATGAGTAGACAGCTCCCTTTAATGCCCAAAGGGAACTGTTCCTGGACAGCCCTTTGCTCTAAGTAACTTTAAATGCACCTCCCTACAGCTGCCAACCTTGTCTCCTTGCCCCCTCCCCAGCCATCATCCCTCAACTTAGCTTTCAGAGGGCTGGGGGTCTGAATCCATCCTTGACAAAACACACATTGGCTAGCTGATATTTTCCTGCAGTCACGGGGTTCCTCTTCAGTATCTGGAAAACAAAAAAACCAACACACACACCAGCAGTAAGCATCATGACAGTAGACACCACACTCTTCCACAACACCCTCATTCTCACAAGAGCCGTGGCATTGAACTTGCCTGCTCCACGCCAATGCCAGAGTCGAACACCATTACTTGTGGCACCTAAGATACCAAAGACACACAAGGCTAACATTGCATTTGTGAGAAATCACCAGTCCCATGCTCCTCCACTCTACTACCCAGCTCACCTCAAACGCTCATCTAGTTCCAAAGGCGGCCCGCACAGCACCTGCAAAACCACAAAGAAACACTTCAGTTGCCATGTAATACTTCGCTATTAGACACCCACCCGGCCCACAACCACCCCACCTTCTCGGACCCCTCGTCAGCATGCGGCAGCGTCGCCCCTCCGAGCCTGCGTGCGGCACCTGCAGAAACCCAAGCCAAAAGGCACATGCTGAGATACTGCCCAAAACCGCAGCCTGCCCACACCGATACACGTCTCGCGCTCCTTTACCTTAACAGCTCACCCACCCGGCCTCCGTCACCTTTGGTTGCCATGTTGAGGTTTGTGCACCACCTGTAAGACCCAAACAACACGAGTTGCTTATAACTTCACCAGCAGTACGACACCTGAAAAATAACCGCTACTTAAGCCCACCAATCACCACTCACCTTGCCCGAGTCAGCTCCAGTGCCCGTATCCTCCCACGTTACTCCTCCTTTTGCACCTTCAAATTAAAAAAATTACCATAATGTAGTCATACAGCCACCAGTCACATCGTCCCGCTAATACCATGCAACAACCCACCTTCTTACGGCGCTCCACTCGCCTCTCCTACGTCACCCTTTGGTGCGTGGCTTGTCCCGCTGCATCTGAAAAAGCAATAACGTCGAAGAAGTCACCCAGTTGCAGAGCAATAGCTTAACAATTCCAGAAGTCATCCTTCCATTTAGTAATACCATTAAGAATCCAACAATACATCCTGCTGTTAAAAAAACCACACCCAAACAACCCACAACCTTTAAGGCCCAAACATATAAGCATTAACACCTTGGAGATTCAATCTGCTTTACTACCCCTGACCAGCCCCTCCCACACGGCTCTGCTCCTCCCCATTAAACACCACTGAAAGAGCTGTCCACACAACCTGCTGATGGCTACTCCATCTGAGATGACTGTGCAACCTTTGCCTCAACGGTCTAGGCATATCAACGCATTAAGCACAGACTCTTATGGCTATTCCACCTCCCCCTGACTCTACAGCCCCAGGCAGGACAGCTCCAAGCCAAACACACACAGGCACAGACCAACGCTATACAGAACCCTACAAACAATGCGCCCCAAAGAGGAGAGAAAACTCTCGGCAAGAATGACGACACCCAAACGGAAGACACCGTTCCGGCAAGACGATGCATGGGACCGTGACAGTGATGCAAGGAGGCTCTGGGGCAACCCCAGAAAAAGGAGTAAACCTCACGGCCCATGACAAGCAGTTGCTCTCAAAACTGAGAGGATGGATGCACGAGAAGCCTGGCCTCAAGACCTAAAAATGTAAGGATGCAGGGAAACAATCCCAGTCTGCAAAAATGGACATCTAGAGAGCAGAGCTGCTCCCGCAGCCAAGAAGGATGCCGCAAAAGAGGAGTGTCCGGAAAGTTCTGAGACGCAGGACCAATCCACACTTTAAGCTTGTAACGCAAAAGAAGCGGCATCCGATTGGTGCTACACCGATGAGTACAGATAGTCAAGATCCTAGGGATGGCACCCGAGGTGCATGCTGTGCTCCTTCAGCGCAAAGAGGACATTGAGACCTGAGGAAGGCCTAAGACACAGAAGACAGACCACACAAACTACACAACAACAGACACAGGCTGGAACTGCCCTGCCCGGCTCACGCTAGCATCACGCTGATGAGTAACCCGCTCCCTTTAACTGCCCAAGGGGGACAGTTCCTGGACAGCCCCCTGCCCTACACTATCTTTAAAACCCCTTCATGCAATTGCCAACCTGGTCCCCTCCCTCCCTCAACCCACCTCCAGCGCCAGCGCCTCAACTTAGCTTTTAGAGGGCCAGGAATCTGAAGCCGTTCTCTACAAGGAAAAACCACCATCAGCCCACTGGGTCAACCCTGCAGTCACCAGGTTCCTCTTCACCATCTGCAAAAAAATAACAACAAACAATGCATGCACAACAGTGCCACCAGTCAGTGTCACATCAGTCAACATGGACCTTTCCCACAACATCCCCCACCTGAGACACACCATTGCATTCCACTCACCTGCTCCACACCAACACCAGACTCAGACGCTGCAGCTGTCATCGCTTCTGATGCCTAGGATACCAAGAGACACAAAATTACCGTTGCACTTGCCAGAAACCCCTAGCCCCATGCTCCTCCACTCTACTACCCAGCTCACCTCAAACGCTCCTCTAGTTCCAAAGGCGGCCAGCTCGACACCTGCAAAACCACAAAGAAACACTTCAGTTGCCATGTAATACTTCGCTATTAGACGCCAACCCGGCCCACAACCACCCCACCTTCTCGGACCCCTCGTCAGCATGCGGCAGCGTCGCCCCTCCGAGCCTGCGTGCGGCACCTGCAGAAACCCAAGCCAAAAGGCACATGCTGAGATACTGCCCAAAACCGCAGCCTGCCCACACCGATACACGTCTCGCGCTCCTTTACCTTAACAGCTCACCCACCCGGCCTCCGTCACCTTTGGTTGCCATGTTGAGGTTTGTGCACCACCTGTAAGACCCAAACAACAAGGCTTGCTTATAACTTCACCAGCAGTACGACACCTGAAAAATAACCGCTACTTAAGCCCACCAATCACCACTCACCTTGCCCGAGTCAGCTCCAGTGCCCGTATCCCACGTTACTCCTCCTTTTGCACCTTCAAATTAAAAAAATTACCATAATGTAGTCATACAGCCACCAGTCACATCGTCCCGCTAATACCATGCAACAACCCACCTTCTTACGGCGCTCCACTCGCCTCTCCTACGTCATCCTTTGGTGCGTGGCTTGTCCCGCTGCATCTGAAAAAGCAATAACGTCGAAGAAGTCACCCAGTTGCAGAGCAATAGCTTAACAATTCCAGAAGTCGTCTTTCTATTTAGGAATACCATTAAGAATCCAACAATACATCCTGCCGTTAAAAAAAAAACCACACCCAAACAACCCACAACCTTTAAGGCCCAAACATATAAGCATTAACACCTTGGAGATTCAATCTGCTTTACTACCCCTGACCAGCCCCTCCCACAGGCTCTGCTCCTCCCCATGAAACACCACTGAAAGAGCTGTCCACACAACCTGCTGATGGCTACTCGATCCGAGATGACTGTGCAACCTTTGCCTCAACGGTCTAGGCATATCAACGTATTAACCATAGACTCTTACAGCTATTCCACCTCCCCCTGACTCTACACCCCCCAGGCAGGGCAGCTCCAAGCCAAACACACACACGCACAGACTGACACTACATGGAACCCTACAAAAAATGGACCTCAAAGAGGAGAGAAAACTCTCGGCAAGAATGACACCCAGATAGAAGACGCTGTCAGGCAAGACGACCTGTGGGACCATAACGGTGACATGAGAAGGCTCTGGGGCAACCCCAGAAAAAGGAGCAGAACCTCACGGCCCGTGACAAGAAGATACTCTCAAAACTGAGAGGATGTACAAGCAAGAAGCCTGGCCAAGACCTAAGAGCCTAAGGATGCAGGGAAGAAATCCCAGTCCATGAAAACGGACGGCTAGAGAGAAGAGCTGCTCACGCAGCCGGGAAGGATGCCGCAAAAGATGACCGTCTGGAAACTTCGAGACACAAAACCGATCCACGCTTTCAGCTTGTAATGCAAGAAAAGAAGTGCCTCTCAAGTGCTATGCTGATGAGTGGAAGCATTCGAGACCTTAGGGATGGCACCTGTGCCCCTCAAGCGCCACCAGCAATGAGGACATCAAGACCTGAGGAAGGCCTAAGACACAGAAGACAGACCACACAAACTACACAACAACAGACACAGGCTGGAACTGCCCTACCCAGCATCATAGTGAAGAGTAGCCAGCTCCCTTTAACTGCCCAAAGCAGACTGTTCCTGTACAGCCCCCTGCCCTACACTATCTTTAAAACCCCTTCATGCAATTGCCAACCTTGCCTACTAAGCCTTATCCACTACCTCCCGCCGATCCCTCTCCAGCCCCAGTGCCTCAACTTAGCTTTCAGATGGCCAGGAGTCTGAATCCATCCTCAACATGAAAAACCAGTCAGCCCACTGCATTAATCCTGCAATCGCCAGGTTCCTCTTCATCTGCAAAACACAAACACCAGTGCATGCACAACAATGCCGTCTGTCAGCATCACATGGCTCAACACGAACCTTTCCTCCAACATCCCTCATCTCAGATATGCCATGGCATTCCACTCGCCTGCTCCACGCCAATTCTAGTATCAGACGCTGGGGCTGTCATCATTTGCGGTACATATGATACTAAGAGACACGAAATCACCAGTCCCACGCTCCTCCTCTCTGCTACCCAGCTCACCTCAAACTCTCATCCAATTCCAAAGGCAGCCCGCACAGCGCCTGCAAGATCACGGAGAAGCATGACGGAGTTGCTATGTAATACTTTGCTATTAGACACCAACCCCACCCACAACTGCCTCACCTTCTCAGGCCCCTTGTCAGCAAACAGCGGTGGTGCCTCTACGAGCCTGCGTGAAGTACCTGCAAAAACCCAAGCAAAAAGGCACATGCTGAGATACTGCCCAAAACTGCAGCCTGCCCACACCAATACGTGTCTCTCACTCCTTTACCTTGACAGCTCACCCACCCAGCCCCCATCAGCTTCGGTTGCCATGTTAAGGTTTGTGCACCACCTGTAGACCCGAAAAACATGGGTTGCTTGTAACTTCACCAGCAGTACAACACCTGAAAAATAACCGCTACTTAAGCCCACCAATCACCACTCACCTTGCCAGAGTCAGCTCCAGTGCCCATATCCCACGTTGCTCCTCCCTTTGCACCTTCAAATTAAAAGAAAGATATAAATACCATAATGTAGTCATATAGCCACCAGTCACATCTTCCGTCTAATACCACCCACCAACCCACCTTCTTCTAGTGCTCCGCTCACGTCTTGACCATCACCCTGCACAGCTCGTCCTTCTACATCTGCAAAAACAATATTAAATGAGTCACCCAGATGCGGAGCAATAGCTTAACAATTCCAGAGAACTTGTTTCAACGTAGGAATACTATCTAGAATCCAACTGTACATACTGTCATTAAACAAAATTTAGAAGTTAAACATTTACCCCTACACATACAAGCCTTAACACCTTTGAGACTCAATCTGCTTCACTAGCCCTGAACAGCCATTCCCACATGGCTCAGCTCATCACCATAAGACATCATTAAAAGAGCTGTCCACACAGCCTGCCAACAGCTACTGAGTCCTAGATGACTGTACAACCCTTGCCTCAATGGTCTAGGCACATCAACATATTAACTATAGACTCTTATGGCTATTCCACCTATACCTGACCCTACAACCCCGGGCAGGGCTGCTCCAAGCCACACATGTGCACAGACCAACACTACACAACACTAAACTGCATGCCTCAAAGATGAGAGAAAAATCTCGGCAAGAAGAATGAGACCCAGACGGAAGACATCATCAGGCAAGAAGACCTGCGGGACTGTGACGGTGACGTGAGGAGGCTCTGTGGCAACCCCAGAGAGAGTAGAGCGTCATGAGCCATGACAAGGAGTTGCTCTCAAAACTGAGAGGATGTACACACAAGAAGCCTGGCCTCAAGACCTGAGAACGTAAAGATGCAGGGAAACAATCCCAGTCCATGAAAACATATGGCTATAGAGCAGAGCTGCTCACACAGCCGGGAAGGATGCCGCAAAAGATGACCATCCGGAAACTTTGAGACATGAGACAGATCCACGCTTTCAGCTTGTAACGCAAGGAAAAAGCGCCCTATTGGCGCTACGCCGACGCGCACAGGCATTCGAGATCCTAGGGATGGCGCTTGAGGCGTGTGCTGTGCTCCTCGAGCGCAAAGAGGACAGAGACCTGCAGAAGGCCAAAGACACAGAAGACAGACCACACAAACTACACAACAACAGACACAGGCTGGAACTGCCCTGCCCAGCACACACTAACATCATGCTGATAAGTAACCTGCTCCCTTTATCTGCTCAAGGGGGACAGTCCCTGGACAGCCCCCTTTGCCCTAAGTAACTTTAAATGCAGCTTCCTGCAGTTGCCAAACTTGTCTCCTTGCTCCCTCCCCAGCCATCGTCCCTCAACTTAGCTTTCAGAGGGCTGGGGGTCTGAATCCATCCTTGACAAAAAACACATTGGCTAGCTGATATTTTCCTGCAGTCACCAGGTTCCTCTTCAGTATCTGAAGAAAAAAACCTACAAAACAGCATACCAACAGTAAGCATCATAACAGTAGATGCCGCTCTCTTTAACAACACCCTCATCCTCACAAGAGCCGTGGCATTGAACTTGCATGCTCCTCGCCAATTCCAGAGTCGGATGCTGCGGCCACCATTACTTCTGACACCTAAGATACCAAGACACACAAAGTTAACATTGCATTTGTGAGAAATCACCAGTCCCATGCTCCTCCTCTCTACTACCCAGCTCACCTCAAATGCTTATCCAATTCCAAAGGCGGCCCGCACAGCACCTGCAAAGCCACAGAGAAACACTTCACTGAGTTGCCATGTAACACTTGGCTATTAGACACCAAGCCAGCCCACAACCGCCTCACCTTCTCAGGCCCTTTCATCAGCATGTGGCAGCATCGCCCCTTCGAGCCTGCGTGCAGCACCTAAAAAACCCAAGCGAAAAAGCACATGCTGAGATACTGCCCAAAACTGCAGCCTGCCCATAGTGTTTCCTATCACCCTCTCATTGACCTTGGCCACTAGCTGTCCAGCCTCCATCATTTTGGGTTGCCACATTGAAGCTTGTGCACCACCTGTAAAACACAAACAAGGGTTGCTTACAACTTCACCAGCAATACAACACCTGAAACATAACCGCTACTTCAGCCCACCAATCATCACCCACCTTGGCCAACTCAGCTCGGCCCATATCCCACATAGCTCATCGCTTTGCCCCTTCAAATTGAAAAACAGAAATACCATATTGTAGTCATATAGCCAGCAGTTGCATCTTCCCTCTAATAACACCTACCAACCCTCCTTCTTCTAGTGCTCTGCTCGTCCCTCTGCATCTGCAAAAACAATATTGAATGAGTCACCGGGACGCAGAGTGATAGCTTAACAATTGCAGAGGACTTGTTTCCATGTAGGAATACCATCTAGAATCCAACTATACTTCCTGCCATTAAACAAATTTTAGAAATCAAACATTAAGCCGTACACATACAAGCCTTAACGCCTTTGAGATTCAATTTCCTTCACTACCCCTGAACAGCACCTCCCACATGGCTCAGCTCATCCCCATAAAACATTATCGAAAGAGCTGTCCACACAGCCTGCCAACAGCCACTGAGTCCTAGATAACTGTATAACCGTTGCCTCAACGGTCTAGGCATATCAACGTATTAACCATAGACTCTTATGGCTATTCCACCTCCCCCTGACTCTACACCCCCAGGCAGGGCAGCTCCAAGCCACACACACACACATGCACAGACCAATGCTACATGGAACCCTAAAAACTATGCGCCTCAAAGAGGAGAGAAAACTCTCGGCAAGAAGAATAACACCTGAATGGAAGACGCCATTTGGCAAGACAATGCATGGGACCATGACAGTGATGTGAAGCGGCTCTGTGGCAACCCCAGAAAGAGTAGAACATCATGGCCCATGACAAGAAGTTATTCTCTAAACAGAGACGATGTACACACAAGAAGCCTGGCCTCAAGACCTGAGAATGTAAGGATGCAGGGAAGAAATCTCAGTCCGTGAAAACAGGCAGCTAGAGAGCAGAGCTGCTTACACAGCCGGGGAAGATGCTGCAAGAGATGACCGTCCAGAACTTTCCGAGACACAAGACCAATCCATGCTTTAAGCTTATAACACAAGGAAAAAGTGCCTGATTGGCGCTATGCCAATGAGTACAGGCGTTCAAGATCCTAGAGATGGCGCCAGACACGTGTGCTGTGCTCCTCAAGCACAAAGAGGACATCAAGACCTGTGGAAGGCCTAAGACACAGAAGACAGACCACACAAACTACACAACAACAGACACAGGCTGGAACTGCCCTGCCCTAGCCTCATGCTGAAGAGTAACCCGCTCCTTTTAAATGCCCAAAGGGGACTGCTCCTGGACAGCCCTTTGCCCTACATAAACTTTAAATGCACCTCCCTGCACTTGCCAACCTTGTCTCCTTGCCCCCTCCCCAGCCATCGTCCCTCAACTTAGCTTTCAGAGGGCTGGGGGTCTGAATCCATCCTTGACAAAAAACACATTGGCTAGCTGATATTTTCCTGCAATCACCAGGTTCCTCTTCAGTATCTGAAGAAAAAAAAAAACAACAACTACAAAACAGCATACCAGCAGTAAGCACCATGACAATAGATGCCGCTCTCTTCCACAACACCCTCATCCTCACAAGAGCCATGGCATTGAACTTGCCTGCTCCACGCCAATTCCAGAGTCGGATGCTGCGGCCACCATTACTTGTGGCACCTAAAATATCAAGACACACAAAGTTAACATTGCATTTATGAGAAATCACCAGTACCACGCTCCTCCTCTCTACCGCCCAGCTCACCTCAAATGCTCATCCAATTCCAAAGGCAGCCCGCACAGCACCTGCAAGATCACAGAGAAACACTTCACTGAGTTGCCATGCAATACTTTGCTATTAGACGCCAACCCGGCCCACAACCACCCCACCTTCTCGGACCCCTCGTCAGCATGCAGCAGCGTCGCCCCTCCGAGCCTGCGTGCGGCACCTGCAGAAACCCAAGCCAAAAGGCACATGCTGAGATACTGCCCAAAACCGCAGCCTGCCCACACCGATACACATCTCGCGCTCCTTTACCTTAACAGCTCACCCACCTAGCCCCCATCAGCTTCGGTTGCCATGTTAAGGTTTGTGCACCACCTGTAAGACCCAAACAACATGGGTTGCTTATAACTTCACCAGCAGTACGACACCTGAAAAATAACCGCTACTTAAGCCCACCAATCACCACTCACCTTGCCCGAGTCAGCTCCAGTGCCTGTATTCCACATTCCTCCTCCCTTTGCACCCTTCAAATAAAAGAAAACCACACCATAATGTAGTCATACAGCCACCAGTCACATCGTCCCGCTAATACCATGCAACAACCCACCTTCTTACGGCGCTCCACTTGCCTCTCCTACGTCACCCTTTGGTGCGTGGCTTGTCCCGCTGCATCTGAAAAAGCAATAACGTCGAAGAAGTCACCCAGTTGCAGAGCAATAGCTTAACAATTCCAGAAGTCATCTTTCTATTTAGGAATACCATTAAGAATCCAACAATACATCCTGCTGTTAAAAAAACCACACCCAAACAACCCACAACCTTTAAGGCCCAAACATATAAGCATTAACACCTTGGAGATTCAATCTGCTTTACTACCCCTGACCAGCCTCTCCCACACGGCTCTGCTCTTCCCCATAAAACACCATTGAAAGAGCTGTCCACACAACCTGCTGATGGCTACTCGATCCGAGATGACTGTGCAACCTTTGCCTCAACGGTCTAGGCATATCAACATATTAACCACTGACTCTTATGGCTATTCCACCTCCCCCTGACTCTACACCTCCAGGCAGGGCTGCTCCAAGCCAAACACACACATGCACAGACCAACACTATACAGAACCCTACAAACAATGCGCCTCAAAGAGGAGAGAAAACTCTTGGCAAGAAGAGTGACACCTAAACGGAAGACGCTGTCAGGCAAGAAGACCTGCAGGGCTGTGACGTGAGGATGCTCTATGGCAACACCACAGAAAGAGTGGAACATCATGGCCTGTGACAAGGAGTTGCTTTCAAAACTGAGAGGATGTACACACAAGAAGCCTGGCCTCAAGACTTGAGAACGTAAGGATGCAGGGAAACAATCCCAGTCTGCAAAAATGGATGTCTAGAGAGCAGAGCCGCTCACACAGCCGGGAAGGATGCCGCAAAAGATGACCATCCGGAAACTTCAAGACACAAGAATGATCCATGCTTTAAGCTTGACGCAAGAAAAAAGACTGATGAGCACTATGCCGATGAGTATGGGCGTTTGAGACCCTAGGGATAGTGGCCGAGGCACATGCTGTGCCCCTTGAGTGCAAAGAGCAATTAGGACGTTGAGACCCAGGAATGTTTAAGACACAGAAGACAGACCACACAAACTACACAACAACAGACACAGGCTGGAACTGCTCTGCCCGGTTCACGCTAACATCATGCTGATAAGTAACCTGCTCCCTTTAACTGCCCAAGGGGGACTGTCCCTGGACAGCCCCCTGCCCTACACTATCTTTAAAACCCCTTCAGGCAATCGCCAACCCGGTCTCCGCCCTCCCTTGGTGCCATGCCGGTGCCCCAACTTAGCTTTAGGAGGGTCAGAAGTCTGAACCCATCCTCAACAAGGGAAACCACAGCCAGCCCACTGGATGAATCCAGGTTCCTCTTCATCATCTGCAAAGACAAGCCAATCCACACGTAACACTGCCATCAGTCAGCAGCACATCAACCCACAGGGACCCTTCCCACAACATCCCCCACCTCAGACACGCCATGGGGTTCCGCTCACCCGCTCCCCGACGATTCCAGAGTCGGACGCCGCGGCCGTTGTCGCTTCTGACGCCTAGGATACCGACAAAAAGTTACCATTGTGCTTGCCAGAAATCACCAGCCCCACGCTCCTCCCCTGTACTACCCAGCTCACCTCAAATGCTCCTCCAATGCCAAAGGCAGCCCGAACAGGACCTGCAAAACCAGAGCAAAACTCTGCAATGAGTCGCCATACAATACTTACCCATCAGACACCGACCCGGCCCACAACTGCCTCACCTGCTCAGACCTCTTGGCAGCAGCGGGGCCCCATAGAGCACACCTGCAAAAAAAACCAAGCAAAAAGGCACATGAGGAGATACAGCCCAAAACCGCAGCCCACCTGCACCAATCCCTGTCTTGCACTCCTTTACCTGAACAGCTCACCGCCCCTGGCCTCCATCAGCTTGGGGCACCACGCCAAGGTTGGTGCACCACCTGTAAGGCCCAAACAACGTGGGTTGCTTATGACTTCACCAACAATTCAACACCTGAAAAATAACCACTACTTCAGCCCACCAATCAGTGCTCACCTGCTCACCCCGCCCAAGTCAGCTCCCATGCCCATATCCCACATCACTCGTCGATTTGCACCTTCAAATTAAAAAAGGAAAAAAAAAACAAAAACACAAAACCATAAATTAATCGTATAGCCACCAGTCACATCTTCCCTCTAATACGACACACCAACCCACCTTCTTACGGCGATCCACCCCCCTTCTCCTCCATCGCCCTTTGCCGGGCAGCTGGTCCCTCTGCATCTGCAAAAACAAAAGTGTCAAACTAGTCACCCGGTTGCAGAGTGATAGGGGAACAAGTCCAGAGGTCTCCTTTCCATTTAGGAACACCATCTAGAATCCCACTATACATCCCGCCACTAAAAAAACCCACACCAACCCACAACCTTTAAGCCCCACCCGTACAAGCCTTTCAGATTTTATCGCTTTATTACCCCTGAAGAGCCCCTCCCGCTCACCTGGGCTCATCCCCATAAAACACTGTTGAAAGAGCTGACCACACAACCCGCCAACAGCTACTGCGTCTGAGACGGCCATACGACCTTTGCGCCCACCATCTAGGCATACCAACATACTGACCACAAACTCCTATGGCTATTCCACCTACCCCTGACTCTACGCCCCCGGGCAGGGCGGCTCCAAGCCAAACACACACAAGCACACACTGACACTGCATGGAACACTACAAACGATGCACCTCAAAGCCAAGAGAAAACTCTCGGCGAGAAGACAGACACCCGGACAGAAGACGCCATCAGGCAAGATGACCATCAGGACTGTGACGGTGACATGAGGCGGCTCTACGGCAACCTCAGAGAAAGAGCAGAACATCATGGCCCACGACGAGAAGTTACTCTCAGAACTAATAGGATGTACACGCAAGAAGCCGGCCGGCGAGACCTAAGAACTTAAGGATGCGGGGAAGAAACCCGAGTCCATGAAAAATGAACGCGTAGAGAGCGGAGCGGCTCATGCAGCCGGGAGGGACGCCGCAGAAGAGGGCCGTGCGGAAACTCCCAAGAAACCAGACAGATGCGCGCTTTAAGCTCGTCACACAAGAAAACAAGCACCCGATGGACGCTATGCCAATGAGTACAGGTGTTTGGGACCCTAGAGATGGCGCCCCAGGCACATGCCGTGCTCCTCAGGCGCAAAGAGTAACGTGGGCGTCGAGACCCAAGGAAGGCCTAAGACACAGAAGACAGACCACACAAATGACACAACACATACAGGCTGGAACCGCCCTGCCCAGCACACTCTAGCATCACGCCCAAGAGGAGCTGCCTCCCTTTACCTGCCCAAAAGGGACACTGCCCGGACAGGCCCCGGCCCTACACTACCTGTAAAAACCCTTCAGGCAATCGCCAACCCCATCCCCTTGCTCCCGCAATCCCTCTCCAGCACTGGAGCCCCAACTTAGCTTTGTAGTACACCAGCAGTAAGGATCATGACTGTAGACGCCAACATCTTGCATAACACCCTCATTCTCAGTCACATCATGGGGCTCCGCTCGCCCGCTCCCCGCCAATTCCAGAGTCCAAGGCTGCGGCTGACATTACTTGTGGCACCTAAGATTGCAAAAGACAAAAATACCATTCTGCTTGTGAGACATCACCTGTCCCGTGCTCCTCCTCTCTACTACCCATCTCACCTCAAATCCTTACGCAATTCTAAAGGCAGCCCGCACAGCACCTACAAAACTGAAGGTGAAAGCTTCGCTTAATTGCTGCAGGATACTTCGCTCTCAGATGCCAACCCGGCTGACTCTCACCTCGCTTTCTGGGACCGCTTGTCAAGGTGCTGTTTTGCTCCTCTGACCCTAAGTGCATCACCTGCCAAAATAAAACTCAATGACACATGCTGAGATACTGCCCAAGACAAGAGCGCACACGCACCCATACGCATCTCCCGCACCTTTACCTCAGCCAGTTGCCTGCGCTGCCTCTGCCATTTTCAGACTGCTGTATTGAGATGCAGGTACCACCTGTGGAAGTGAAACAATTAGGGACACTTATGACTTAACTAACAATATGACATCTGACAACTAACAGCTACTTCAGCCCACTACTCATTGCTTACTATGCCTGACTCAGCTCCAGTGCCTATATCCCACGTCGCTTCACACCTTCAGAACAAAACCAAAAAGCTAAACCACATTCTAGTTGTATAGCCACCAGTCAAATCTTGCCTCTGACACCACAGGCCGACCCATCTTCTTACAGCGCTCCGCTCTCCTCCGTCACCCCGTGGTGTGCGGCTCGTCCCTCTCCACCTGCATAAACAGTAACATTGAATGACGCACCAGGATGCAGAGCAATAGCTTAACATTTCCAGAGATCTTGTTTCTATTTAGGAACACCATCTAGAGTCCAACTGCAGCCTTCCATTAAACAACATATATCTATCAAGCAGACATGCTTTAACACCTTTGAGATTTTATCTGCTCGACTAGCACTTTAGCTGCCACTCCCAGATGGCTCCAGTCATCCCCTAGGCACCCGCAAAACACTAAGCAAATTACTGTTGTCGCCTGCTGCCAAGGGCTACTGGCTCTGATACCGGCTTTACAGCCTTCACCAAAACAGTCTCGGCAAGAAAAGCAACTCCGGCCCACAGATGCCATCAGGCTACAAGACAGTCGGGGCTGCAACAAACAATCTACGGCAGCCCCAGAAAATTCAGACTCCATCACCCATCATAAAAATCTAAGTCTGCAACTTGGACGATGGATGCACGAGAAGCCAGGCTTTAACACCTAAGAACATAAAGACACAGGGAAGCAGTCCCAGAAAAGGGATCGGGGAAAACAGACCGCTCTTGAGCACTGATGCTGACACCACCTTAATCACCACCACAAAAAGATGACCGTCCATAAACTTCTGATATGCGATACACTCAAGATAGATCCATCTATCAGACTTAAAATGCAAGAAAGGACACGCTCAGTTAGCATTACTCTGATGAGCAGAGGCTCGCGAGACCCTCGGTATTGCTACCGATGCGCCCGCCACGCACATGGGACAACGGAGACATCAAGACTTGATTAAGATATCATATGGGACACAGAAAACAGACTACAAAAACTACACAATAACACTAAGGCTGGCACTGCCCTGCCCGGCAGATGCTCATGTTTTGTGCTAAGGACCCCACGCCTTCTGTCTGCCCATATGTGCCCCATGTCAAACCGCCTTCTCTGCTACTCTGATTTTAAACCCCCTGCCTGCCCCACCTGGGTTTCCCCCACCCAACTGACCACCCACACAAAGATACTATTGGCCTCTCAACTTGCCTTTCAGAGGGCTGGGCGTCAGAAACCATCCTTTACAGACACCACATAGGCTACCTAGGATGACCCTGCAATCACCCAGATCCTCTTCATCTACAAACACAGAGTGCCATCAGTCACCGATGCACCAGTCAACACTAACATCATATGCAACAACGCCCTCCTCAGAAGCGCCATAGCATTCTGCTCGCTCCCAGTCTAACACCGGATGTTATGGCCAACATCGCCCATAGTACCTAGAAAAACAGAGACACAAAGTGACCGTTGTGCCTGGAAACGGTCACCCGCTCACAAACAATTCTACACCTCAAAAATAACTGCTGCTATGGTTTGGTGTTCATCGCCCACCCTGCCCAACAAGCTCAGGAGCAGACATCCAACTTCGCATCTAATTTTAGACCTTCAAAACAGAGCTTTAACTAGTCGCATAGTTAACATAACTAGTAACAGCACATTCCCTCCATCGTCACGTGCCAGCCTACCTTCTCACGGCGCTCTGCTTGCCTCCTCCCTTTGGTGTCCGCCTCCCTACTGTGCATCTGCAGCAACAACAAAACAAAGCCAACTGGATGCATACAAATCCCGTAATGAACAGTGAACCTTCCCCATCCTTACTTCTTCGCTCTGCTAACTTTCTCAATCCATGCTTTGCACTCCTATCTTCCAGGCTGAGTCAGCAACATCAGCATGTTCAAGGCAAAGACAAACACTAATACCTGTAAGAAGGAGACACCCTTCCCTTTTCTTTCCCCTACCCCAATGGCCACATCCCAGACTCATCCTTTCCCCCAGCAGGCTAACATGGCTCCGCTCGCGTCCCGTGCTGCGCCTCCGGGGTCAGCTGCCACATCAGGCGCCTGCTCAGATAGTTGGTTCGACTCCAGTGACGGTGGAACCATAATCTTTGATGCCAGGCCCACCTCAGGAAAATGCAGAGAGGCACACAGCTGTTATACACTGCTTTCCCAAAGAGAGGGACCACCACCAAAACAAACTAATAAATCCCTTTGACTGACTTAGATACTCAAGCAGCACTAAGACCCTAAAAGCACAAAACCCAAACAATTGACCTCACCACCCCCCAATCACAGCCCATGACACTATCTGCTCGCAAGTGCTGTCACACCTTTAGAACCCCGCTCCCTTTCCCAAAGATGCCCTGGTCCCAAAACTTAAGAACCTCCTTCTGTTTACCTGAAAGATCAGGTGAAGAACTCCACTCCTTCCTGACAGCTCCTACCATGTATCTGCACACCTGAACCCTCCCTGTCAGCCACTCCTCAAAACCTGCTTTTCTAACCTTTGACCTGTATTTAGCAAGCATTTCTTATCCTCTGTCTTCCCACAGACTCCAGGCTCTGCTACATACCTGCAACTTCACTGAAATCATGAAGCTTATAATCTACAAGAGACCTGCCAGAAACTGCAAAGATTTGAGGAACAACAAGGTACTCTGCGGCCAATCCAGAAAGGCAATAAGCCTAAAAGACACTATGCCTTAGGTTTCTGCTGCTTTCTTGATAAAGGCTAAAATAATGTGCACAGATACATGTAAGATGCTCACTTTAAACTGTAGCACATAATCTCATCACCAGTACTATGAAGAAATCATGTAAACAACTTGCACAGGATACAGAAAAACTGGAAAACAACTAAGACACCATGTTCAATTATGTCAGAAATTTCAGGAAAAAACAATGCTCTTACAAAAAAAACCCTACCATATTATCAAACCATATTGTTCCCTCTAAGCAGGGAATGTAAATTTAATGTAATGTATAATTACTAACCTGAAAAAAAAACCAAGCTGCATACAAGCATACTTTTTACCAAATATTCTGCCGAACCTTGACTGGTCTTGAAATCCTAACCTCAAATAGACACATCTGTTTTCTTAACCACAAAAACACATTAACACAAATAGCTTAATTTGAAACCTACAATCAATAGAATGCACAGAAAAGCACTAATCCCAAAGAAACCCAGGAGCAGAATGGGCTCCCTGATCAGAGGCTGTGGCTCATATACCCCGGGCCCCGCCCACAACCCTTCCCACAATCACCTGGGAAAGGGGAGGGGCGAATTGCCACAAAGAATAAAGGTGGCTGGAGGAGCAACAAAGAGTTTTCTCATCTGCTTTAAGTTTACAGCGTGCAAAGCACCAAACAGAGGAAGCGATCCTTATTGGAAATGATGATACCTGCTCTTTTACTACAACTACATGTATTGCATCAGCAATGTGACCGGGTAAGAAATGAAACTTCATTTTTCTGGGGTGTTGATAGAAAAACAGAGATTGTACACTAAGCTACACAGGAAAGTAGCTTATAAAATATGATAAAAACATCAAAAATTATGTGTGTTAGTTTCCTATAAAAAAAGAAAATGTTAAGAGATTATATTTCATTTCTAGCAAGACCATGTACGTTACCTAATTTCTACCAGAACTATGTTCTGGATAGGACTGCATGACAAAGCATAATTAGATCCCATAAGAATCACTACTCAAAAAAATCTCTGGTGAAAAAGTAAATTATTTAGTGTAAATCACTGATAATTCAGAATCACCTCAACAGTGCCTCCAACTAACTTCCTTAACAAAACTAGATGAGTCCCAAAGGACAGAAAACATGAAAACACCATAGAAATACAAAAAATGTATCAGAAGCTGTATGAAACAGCTTAATTATTACTTAAGTAGCTAAAACAAAAAAAAGTTGCAAAACACAACAAAAACAATCTCGGGAGATGTGTCCATCACAATAGATGAAGGCTATCACCTTCTCTGAAAAACTCTAAAAGGATATTTGAGCTGACAATAGTCATCTTGGGGTATCAGATGCCAAACAGAAACATACTATAAAACAGAAAACAGACTGCTGTGAAGCACAAAGAAGGTTTCAGTGAAGTTTTCAGCAAAGGTTCTGACAGAACAAGAGGCATTGTCGCAGGAATTAGAGAGGTCTCAAAGGGTCCAGAGACACCAAAGAAGTGTCAGGAATGCAACAAGCTCCAAAGCGAATTGAACAAATTACAGATGTTCTCAGGGGACCAGGGAACGAACGGAGGTGCGCCAAAGCGGGCAAAAGGACAGAAAGACCTACCAGGGTATCAGATGCTGACTCAGGAAGGGTTTGAGGTGAAAAACGGGGTGCAAAGTGCGCTCCCGTGCTAGAACAGCGCTCTGGGGCATAGGGGATGTCTCGTGAGAGCTCGGCAAAGGGAGTGCAAGAGTACTGACGGGGCCTGAGAGACCAAAGAAGGCTCAGAGGTAACAGTGAGAAACTCTGAAGCAGATTTCAACAAAGTACAGAGGTCATCAGGGGGCTGGAAACTGAATGAAGGCATCCTAAATGGCATAGAGTAAGAAAAGAGCATTGTGAAGCACACAAAAAAAAAATCGAAAGGGAACTAAAGTGCTATGAGAGTGCTGCAGACTACAAGAAAGGACTCGGATGACATTGTTATAGAGAGTAGAGGAATTAGGAGGGAGCAGGTTAAAAAAAAAAAGGCTTGGAAACACAGCAAGGGCCTTGCAGTCTCTGGAGGGCATCTAGGCAAACTACAGGTGACCGAGAAAGAGGAACAGAACGAAGACGCCCTCTATGGCAGAAAGATAAGTGAGCGCTGCATAGCAAAGACAGATGGGAGGCTCTGACGAAACAAGAGAGATGAAAAGGGAGATAAAATGCTATGAGGTGCCGATGAGGGTCTCAGGAGGCAGAGTGACTGTGAGGAAAGGGGTGTTGAGGGGGGCTGATAAACAAAAGAAGGTTTGGGGACGACAAAGAGAAATGCGGGTGATCATCTGAGCAGAGTACAGATGGTCCCGGGCGGCCAGGGACTAAACACAGCAATCCTAGATAGTGTATAGAAACAAATGAGAGCTCTACTGCTCAAAGCGCTACAAGATGCACATGGAGCACAAGGAAGGTCTCAGGAGGCATCATGACTGGGAGAAAAAATGTCCTGAGCAAGCCAGAGAGATAGAAAAAGGATTAGGGACACAATGATCAAATCCAGAAGGGGTGCAAAGTGAGTAAATGTGTCCTCAGAGGGCCAGGGAATGAATAGAGGCACGGCTAGAAGAAAGAGAGGACAGAATGACTGGGCTGGGTCACAGATTCAGACACAGGAATTTTTCTGATGAAATGAGAGCGGTGTGAGGTCGGCTACAAAGTTAAAAGTGTGCTTTTTTTTTTAAGGGCAATCTCGAAGGCATCAGTAAGTATCGTGACGCCATTGGAGGGGTCCCAACTGGGCCAGAGAGACCAAAGAAGGCTAAGGGACACAAGAAATAAGTCTGGAGGGGATCTGAACACACTACAGATGTCCTCAGGAGGCCAGGAACCAAACGGAGGCACCCTAGATGGCACACAGGACGTGCTCTGAAGCTCAAACAAACCCGAGAACGGGGTTCGAGGTAACTAGAGAGGATCAAAGGCCACTACAGAGCTAAAACAGAACCGTGGGACACAAAGAAGGTCTTGGGAGGCAAGGTGACTGGGACCACAGAGGAATAAAAGAGATCGAAAGGGAGGTCAAGCGTTACCGAAATGCTGTGGAGCACAAGGCAGGTCTTGGGAGGTATCCTAAATGGCATAGAGAAAAAAAAGAATGCTCTAGTTTGGAAACGGAGATCTTAATAGAGGCACAATTGTGACACGAGGAGCCCAAAGGGTGCTTATGGAGCTAAAAGTGTCCTACAGGGAATATCTAAGACCTGGGAGGCATTGTGACGGTAGCAGAGGGCTTCTGAGACACAAGAAGGCTCGAGGACATGATGATGAAGTCCAGAGGGGATTTGAACAGACTACAGATGTCCTCAGGGGACCAGGGACCAAACAGAGTATCCTAGTTAGCGCAGAGAACAATCCGACTGTTCTGGAGAAGAAAGGTGGCATTGGGAATGGTTCTCAGCGAGCGATAAGGGTGCAAAGTGCGCTACGGAACCAAAAGAGGGCTCTGGATCATGAGGAAGGCCTCAGGAGGTACGATGACAGGAGAAGGGTGCCGAGAGCAAAAGAGAGACAGAAGGTGGCTCTGGGACACAAAGCAAAAGCCTGAGGGAGAGTTATCTCTGAATAAGAAAGACACAAAGCCCGCTGCAGAACTAAAAGTTGGCCATGGAACACAAGGATGCTCGCAGGAAGCATCGTGATAGAAATAGAGGGGTGCTGAGGCGACCGGAGAGACAGAAGACTGCTCGAGGGCACAAAGGTACTCGGAAAGGGGTTTGAACAGAGTACTGACGTCGCAAGGGGGATGCTGACCCATTGGAGGCGAGCGAGATGGAGGAGAGGACAAAAAGACTGCTCTGAGGAAGAGGATGACCCGAGAGATGTTCTGACAAATCGAGAGGGGTATGAATTACACTCCAGAGATAAAAGCGTGCCGAGGAGACGCTCTAAAACCTCAGGATGAACCAAGGAAAGAGAAAAAAAATAAGAGACAAAGAAAATTTAAGAAGTGACAGGGTATGTGACAAAGAAGAAAGAAGTAAAAAATAGGGATAGGCAGCTTGATAAAACTAGACATAGAAAGAAAATTTTAAAAGCAAAAGGGCACAAGGCAGAGGAGAAAAAAATGAAAAAATAGGGACAGAAAACCAGATAAAAGTAGACATATAAAAAAATTGAAAAAGGTTATTAAAGGAGGAAAAAATAAAAATATAAGGACAGCAAATTAGATAAACAGAGACGTAGAAACAAAATAGAAAAATTGAGAGAGTACACAACAGACGAGGAAGAAAAAAAAATAGGGAAAGGAACTATATAAAAGCAGACATAGCAAAAAAATTTTTAAGAGCGACAAGATAAAAGAAATAAAGGAAAAGTTAAAAAACAAGAAGAGCAAACTAAATCAACAAAGACACAGAAACAAAATTTAAAAACCGACAGGGTATGGCACAAACTAGAATGAAATAAAAAATGAAGACTCTGAACTGGAAAAAAGTAGATATAGAAAAAAATTTAAAAGGAACGTGACACAGGACAGACAGGAAATAATAAAGAAATAAGGTTAGACATCTTGATAAAAATAGACAGCAAAAAAAGGTTAAAAGTGACAATGTAGAAGACAGATAAGAAAAAAGCAAGTAATAGAGACATAAAAATACATACAAGTGACCATAGAAACAAAAATTCAAAAGTGAAGAAGTTAAGAAAAAAAAAATATTAAAAAGCAAAAAAACCTAATTAGACAGAGACATAAAAAGAAAACTCTAAAAGTGACCGGGTACGGGACAGACTAGAATGAATTAAAAAAAAAAAGAGACAGCAAACTGGATAAAAATGCACAAGGAAAGAAAATTTAAAAGCAAGACAGATAGGAAACAATGAAAAATCAGACAGAGACATCTTGATAAAAGTAGACATGGAACAAAAATTGTAAAAGTGATGGGATACAAGAAACAGGAAAAAATTACAAAATAGGGACAGAAAATGATATTAAAGTACACCTAGAAACAAAAATTCAAACCAAAAAGAACTATGAGAGTAAAAAAATTAAAATTTTTTTAGTTAACTAGATGAAAGTAGACATAGAAAGGAAATTTAAAAAGCAACATGGTTTGTGACATACAGGAAAGAATTCAGAAATAGAAACAGGAACTGGATAAAAGTAGACATAGATGATTTTAAAAGCGCCAGGATTAAGGAAATAAAGGAAAAAATTAACGAATAGGGACAGCAAACTAAAATGGAGACATATAAAGTAAATGAAAAACTGTTGCGGCATACATGCACAGCCTTTATCAAAACAGGGCAGCCCTACCATTTCTCTCCATTCATTGCACCTCTCTCCCTCTATCTCTCCCATTGCCTCCCTCCTTCACCTGTTTCTGTTCTTGAATCAGCTGGTACTCATTAGGCCACCTCTTAATTCTTCTCCACATCTCCCCCTTTTTGTTTATGGTTTTGTAGCATTGCCAAAGTCCTATCCGAAACTCTCGATTCCAGAATTCTTCTCCACATCACCCCCTTTTTTGTTCTCAATTGCCAAATTGTTCATTATGTTCACTAGAACAAGTTCATATTCAAATGAAACCTGTGACCCATATTCTTTTATTGATTTGTGTACCTCCTTAATCACCTCATATGGTGGACAAACTTAACATTTCTAATTCTTTTTCCTATTCTCCATAACCCATATTCTTTTATTGATTTGCATATCTCCTTAATCTAATTCTTTTTCCTATTCTCCATAACCCATATTCTTTTATTGATTTGCATACCTCCTTACACAAACTTAACATTTCTAATTCTTTTTCCTATTCTCCATCACACAATTCACTTTCCTCTAGAACATCACTGATACTTGTGTGTGTGGGTACGAATCCCCGCAGCAGATCTTCTTGGGGGGGAGGGCGGGAACAAATGGTGCTTTAGCCTCTATCACTGCAAAACTTCATCCGCTGTTGGCGCAAGTTCAAATAAACCTTTCTTATCTTTTGATTTTCCCTCCAGAATTGCTGCCATTACATTCACTAGAACAAGTTCATCTTTAGCCTCTGTTTCTGTAAAGCTTCATCCGCTGTTGGCGCAAGTTCAAATAAACCTTTCTTATCTTTTGATTTTCCCTCCAGAATTGCTGCCATTACATTCACTAGAACAAGTTCATCTTTAGCCTCTGTTTCTGTAAAGCTTCATCCGCCGTTGGCGCAAGTTCAAATAAACCTTTCTTATCTTTTGATTTTCCCTCCAGAATTGCTGCCATTACATTCACTAGAACAAGTTCATCTTTAGCCTCTGTTTCTGTAAAGCTTCATCCGCTGTTGGTGCAAGTTCAAATGAATCTTTCTTATCTTTTGATTTTCCCTCCAGAATTGCTAAATCAGTCACGTTTTGCAACACCTGCTCTGCAGGATGCAACTTCTGCAGAGCTGCATACACACAACATTCCTTCTAGAACTTCTAGTTGCAAAGTTTTCCTCTTCTGCAGTTCTTCTACTGAGATGCCGACTGCCCCATGACTAATGTATAAAGTTCATATAACTTCCCCGCGGCTGCTCACCTCTGTATCCGTTTCTTTTCAACGGCTTTTTTCTTTTATCCTGTTTCCTTTCAACGGCTTTTTTCTTTTATCCCGTTTCCTTTCAACGGCTTTTTTTTCTGTTTCCTTTCAACAGCTTCTATCCCATTTCCTTTCAACGGCTTTTTTCCTGTTTCTTTTCAACAGCTTTTGCAGTTCAGCAGGGCTCACCACCGGATATTTCTATTTTCTTTCTCCAAGACCTTCTTTCTTCAGGTTTTCTTCTTTCAGTCCCTGTTCGGGTGCCATTTGTTGCGGCATACATGCACAGCCTTTATGATAACAGGGCAGCCCTAATATCTCTCTCCATTCATTGCACCTCTCTCCCTCTGTCTCTCTCCATTGCCTCTCTTATATCTTCCTTCTGGCAATGATCACATGTCTGCTCACAATTCCCTTCACCTGTTTCTGTTCTTGAATCAGCTGGTACTCATTAGGCCACCTCTTAATTCTTCTCCACAAAAAACCATCAGGCTACATGACAGACGAGAACGAATTAAACAACAGGGATGGGAGTTTGATAAAAGTAGATGTAGAAAGAAAATATAAAAAGCGATGGTAGTAAGGAAAGGTAAGAAACAATTAAAAAATAAAGAGCGTGAACAGGATAACAGTAGTCAAAGAAAGGGCATTTAAAAAAAGAGGATTAAGAAATAAAACAAATTTGAAAAATAAGGACAACGAACAAAAATGCAGACAAAAAGAAAATTTGAAAAACAAAGGCGTAAAAGACAGACAAGAAAAAAAATAAAATTCAGACAGCGAACTGGACAAAAGGAGACACAAAATATCAAAAACAACAGGGATTAAGGAAGTAAAGAAAAAAAAGATAATGACGGTGAACTAAATAAACATAGAAAGTAAATTTTAAAAGCAATGGGGATTGAGAAGAAAAGATTAAAAAGTATAGACAGAAAATGAAAAAAAAAGTACATGTAAAAAAACTTTTAAAAGCCATGGGATTAAGAGAGGAAAATATGAAAAAACAAGGACAGCAAACAAAAAACGGAGACATAGCAAGTACATTTTAGAAGCGAGGGGGTATATGACAGACAGGAAAGCAATAAAATATAGGGATAGGGAGCCTGATAAAAGTAGACATAAAAACAAAATTTGAAAATCCAAGGAATTAACAGAGAAAAGAACTAAAAAAAAGAGGAACAGCAAACTAAATAAGCCAAGACGCAGACAGAAAATTTAAAAAGCAAGGGCACTAACGAAACAAGAGAAATAAGAAACAATGCAGACAATGATCTCAATAAAATCAGACATAGAAAGAAAATTTAAAAGCAACGTGTTAAACAAGAGATAGGAAAGAAATAAAAAATAAGGATAGGCCTGTTGATAAAAGAGGTCACGGAAAGAAAATGTAAAAAGCAATGACATACAGGACAGTCAGGAAAAACTTTCAAATAGGATCACCAAAGTAGATAAAAGTAGACATAGAAACAAAGGTTTACAAGTCAAGGATTAAGAAATGAAAAGATTAAAAAATAGGGACACTGAACTAGAACAGAGACATAAACCAAAATTTTAAATAAGGCAGCACTAAGGAAGGACAAGAAGTAATTGAAAACTGAAGACATCAAACAGCATAAAAGTAGACATGGAACATTTTAAAAGCAACAAGGACTATGAGAAGTAAAAAAAAAAAAAAAATTAAACAACAGGGAGAACGAACTAAATAAACAGAGACATAAAAAGTAAATTTTTAAAGTGACAGGGTACATGACAGGCAGGAAACATAAAAATCAGGGATAGGAAGCTTCACAAAAGCAGGCATAGAAGGAAAATTTTAAAAACGATGAGGTACAGGACAGATAGGAAAAAAACTGAAAACAGAGACAGCAAAGTAGATAACAGTAGACATTGAATCAACATTTTAAAAGCCAAGGGATTAAGGGAGGAAAGAATTAAACAATATTGGTAGCAAATGAATATGCAGAGATAGAAAGAATTTTAAAAGCGAGAGCGCTAGGGAAAGACAAGAAATAATGAAGAAAGTAAAACAGCAAACGGAATAGGGGTACAAAGAAAGAAAAATGAAGGAGATGAGGAAAAAATTAAAAAATAGCAACGGCAAACTAAAACAGAGACATAGAAAGAAAATTTTAAAAGTCATGGCAATAAGTAAAGCAAGAGAAAACAATTTGAAAATCAAGACAACGAACAAGACAAAAGTAGAAAATTTTTCAAGCCGATGGATTAAGAGAGGAAAGAACTAAAAAATAGCGACAGTGAACTAAAAGACACACATAGACAAAAACTTTTCAAAGCGACAGTACTAAGGAAAGACAAGAAATCATTAAAAATTCACGACAGGGAACAGCATAAAAGTAGACATAGAAAGAAAACTTAAAAAACAACAAGCATTACGGAAATAAAGGAAAAAAATTATGAAATAGGTACAGCACACTAAAACAGATGTAGAAAGAAAATATAAAACCGAGGGCACTAATGAAAGACAAGAAATAATTAAAAATAAATACATCAAAGGGAAAAAGGTAGACATAGAACATTTAAAAAGCGAGGGGCATTAGGGAAATAAAGGGAAAAATTAAAAAGTAGCGACACCTAAGTAAGCCAGAGATGCAGAAAGAAAATTTACAAAGCGAAGGCATTACTAAAGACAAGAAATCATTAAAAAATAAATACAGCGACCCAAATAAAAGCAGACAGAAAATTTTAAAAGCGAGGTTGATTAAAAAAATAAGGAAAAAATTAATAAATCGTGACAGCCAACTAAAACGGAGCCATAGAAAATATAAAAAGCAACGGCACAAAACAAAGAAAACAACAAAGGGAATCAAAGTAGGCATAGAAAGAACATTTAAGAAGTGATAGGCATTAGGGAAATAAAGGAAAAAATTATGAAATAGGGACACCAAACTGAAACAGAGACATGAAAAGAAAATTTTAAAAGTGACCGCACTAAGAAAACACAAGAAATAAATAAAAAAAAAAAGACAGCAAATGGAATAAAAGCAGACAGAAAATTTTAAAAGCAACAGATATTAAGAAAATGAGAAAAAATTAGAAAGTAGCGATGGCAAACTAAAACAGAGACATAGAAAGAAAATATATAAAGCAAAGAAATTAAGAACAGAGAGGAAAAAAAAAATAGAGTCAGCAAACTAAATAAATGGAGACATTGAAACAAAATTTAAAAAGTGATGAAGTAGAGGGAAGAAATTAAAAACACGAACAGGAAACTGGATAACTGGAGTCAGAGAGAGAAAATTTAGAAAGCAACGGGATACTGGCCGTATGGGTAAGGAGTTAAATATCGGGAGAGGGAGCCACAGGGAAAAGACATTGGAAGAGCAACAGGGTACAGAGCACAGGGAGGCACTGAAAACAGAGATGGGTCATGCTGACTAGAGGGAGACCTAGAAATGCAATTTGCACAAACAATGGGGAAGAAGGCAGCACGGAAAAAATGAAATAATAGCAGGTGGGGAGCTGGAAACGTAGAAGGCGACGGTGTACAGAACAGTACTGACAAAAAAGCAAAAAGCTTTAGGGAGCCGGGCAGCTGGAAAGGTAGACGGAGGCAGGGATGAGCAAGGAGGTAGGCAGAGGTCTGGAGAAGCACCGCAGGGACGGGCCCTCACACACGAGACGGGACGCACAACTCACCGCAGCTGCTGGAGACCGGCAGGAGACCTTTACTGCCCTGAGGATTCTCTTTCTGCCCTTGTCCCTTCCTTCTCCGCAGTGCCGGCTGCCCGACCCTCACCCACCTAAGAGCAGGGGCTGGAGCGCTCTTCTCCCATGAGGCTTCCCAGACTCATGGCAGCTCACACGTGTGGCCAATAGAGGCACCGAGCTCCTAGCACCGTGTGCTGGTGGCGTGCTCTGTCAGGGATCGCTGGGAGAGATCCTTCCTCGCTGCAGGGATGGGCTGTTCCTTGCCGGAGACAACTGCCTACGGAAGCCTCTTTGTTTCACTCTTCGGCCGGGTGCTGCAGGCAAGCGTGCCCAGGCAGCCCCCTCTCCAGCTAGAGCCCCTTAGCACAGCAGGGCCAGCCCCATCCTCAGCCTCACAGGGACCACAGGGGGCTGCCCTGACCCATCCCCACCTGCAGCCTTTTTAAACCCCTGGCCCAGCCCCATTCGCACCTCATGGGTTCCACCTGGGCAGCCCCAGCCCACAGCTGGAGCCCATCAGGAAGAGGGGCCATGGCCCCAGCCCCACAGCACATCACCCCTTCCCCTGGACCCAACCACAGCCACTTGCCCAGAGCCCAACAACTAGAAACGCACCCAGGAGCACAAAGGAGGCAGCAAAGGTTTGTTTCTTTACACGCATCAAAAATTTCGGCACCGAGTTGGCTCCAAGTCTCAGAATCTAAAGGCAGCAGGACAGAGGGAAAAGAGGGAAGAAGAAAGCAGGAGGAAAGACAGAGGAAGGTAGACAACAGGTATGGGACAGGGAGCCAAAAACTGGGATACAGGAAACAAGAGAGGGACGGGGAACCGGACACGGGTGATGAGAGAGACAGAAATGGAGCGCAGCAAGGAGGAGGATGAGGAGATGGAGCAATAAATAAGGGCGGGGGGGGTGGGTCAGAGAGCAGGGGAGAGAGAGGGGAGGAACCGAGCGGGACAACAGAAACAACAGGGAGGGACAGAGAATGAGACAGACACAGACAAGAGACAGAGGGACGGTGGGGGTGTCATTTTACAGTGATGGAGAACTGGATAGAGCAAGACATGTAGAAAACTACAAAAGGGGAACAAAGCAGAAAGATTTTAAAAAAAAACACCACCAACAAAGAGGGACAGGAAGCTGGATAGAGGCAGTCATAGAGAAATTAAAAAGTGACAAACACAGGAAAGAATTAAAAAAGAGAGCACATAAGATGGATAGACTGAGAACTAGAAAGGGAACAGGACAGAGAGGCAGGAAATTTTAACAATTGTTCGAGGAAGCTTTACAGAGGGAGGTTCAAAAGAGAAAATAAAAAGCGATAGGCTACCAGAAACACAGCAAGGAAAAAAATGGACGGGGAACTAGATAAATGGAGATATACAAATAAAATTTTAAAAGCAACAGAGTACACAACAAGAAAGAATTAAAAACAAGGGAAAGGCAATGAGATGAACAGAGGCATAAAAAGAAAATTTTAAAAATGACTGGGTAAGGAAAACGGAAAAAAAATTTAAAATAGGGAGAGGAAACCGAATAAAAGACGAGAAAGAAAAAAATTTCAAAAGTAATGGGATACATAAGAGACAGGAAGAAAAATAAATTAGGGATTGGGAGCTTGATGGAAGTACACATAGAAGGAAACTTGAAAATGCAAAGAGGTACAGGACAGTCAGCAGACAACTAAAAATAGGGACAGCAAACTAGAGCACCGGTACATATAGAAACAAAATTTTAAAAGCCAAGGGATTAAGAGAGGGGAAAAGTAAAAAAAATAGAGACAGCGATCTAAACAGAGACATAAAAAGAAAATTTATTAAGTGGAGCGCAGGCTGCGGGACAGACAGGAAAGAATTAAACTAACACATTGGATGGGATAAAATTACACATGGAAAAACTAAAAAGCCACATCTTTTAGGAAAGACATGAAAAATCTAAAAAATAAAAAAGGGTGACCAAGACAGAAACCTATTAAAAAATAATAATAGGGAGTTTGATCAACGTAAATATAGAAAGAAAATTTCAAAACCAACTGGCAAGAGGACAAACAGAAAAAAAAAAATAAAAACAGAGACCGCAAACTAGATAAAAGCAGACAGAGAAACAAAATTTTTAAAGCCGAGGGACTAAGACAGGAAAGAATCAAAAAATAGCAACGGCAAACTAAACAGATGAAGACAGAAATTGTAAAAAGCGACCGCACTAAGGAAAGATGAGAAAAAAATTTAAAAATAAAGACAGCGAACTGGATAAGGTAGACTGAAAATTTTACAAGCAATGGGGATTAACGCAATAGGAAAAAATTCAAAAACGGTGACAGCGAACTAAAACGGCAAAGTAGAAAGACAATTTAAAAAGCAAAGACATGAAGGAAAGACAAGAAATAATTAAGAAAAAGAGCAAAGGGAATAAAAGTAGGCATAGAAAGAACATTAAGAAAGCGAGGAGGATTAGGGAAATAAAGGGGAAAACTAGAAAATAGGGACAGCAAACTAAAACGGAGACATAGAAAGAAAATCTTAAAAGCGAGGGCACTAAGGAAAGAGAAGAATTAAAAAAAGGACAGTGAAGGGAATAAAAATAGACATAGAGAGAACATTAAAAAATCAAGAGGGATTAGAGAATTAAAGGGAAAAACTAAAAAATAGGGACATCAAAGTAAAAGATGTAGAAAGAAAATTTAAACATCGAGGGCACTGAGAACAGACAAGAAATTGTTAAAAAAAGAAAAAAACAGCAAAATACAAACAGCGAAAGGGATAGAAGTAAAAAAATCCAAAAAGTGACCAGGATTACAGAAATAAATAATACAGAAAAAATATTTTTAAAAGGCCAGCAAAATAAAATAGAGATGTAGAAAGACAATTTAAAAAGCGAAGGCATTAAGGAAAGACAAGAAATAATAAAAAAATAAAGACAGCGAAAAGAATAAAAGTAGACAGGAAATTTTAGAAGCAAATAGGATTAAGGAAATAAAGAAAAAAAATTTAAAATACCACCATTAAACTAAAACAGAGTTTGAAAGAAACAAAATCTAAAAAACGACAGCAAAGAATCGAGAGAAGAAATAATTTTTAAAAGATGGCAAAGGGAAAAAAGTAGGCGTAGAAAGAACTTTTCAAAAGTGAGAAGGATTCGGGAAATAAAGGGAAAAACTAAAAAATAGGGACAGCTAACTAAAAAGGAGATGTGCGTAGAATATACAAAAAGTGACAGTGATAAGTAAACATGAGAAATAATTAAAAAATAGACAAATAAAGACCATAAACAGGATAAAAGTAGACTAGAAAACGTTAACAGCAAAGGTGATTAAAGAAATAAGGAAATGTTTAAACAATAGCAACAGCAAACTAAAAAGAGAGACATAGAAAGAAAAATTATAAAGGGAATGCACTAAAGAAAAACAAGAAAAAATAATTAAAAGCTAAGGACAGCGAACGCGATAAAAGTAGATAATATTAAAAGCCAAGGGATCAAGAGAGGAAAGAACTAAAAAATAGCAACAGCAAAATAAAATGCAGACATAGATAGAAAATTTTAAAAGCTAGGGCACTAAGGAAAGAGAATAAGTAATTAACAAATAAAGGCATCAAAGGGAATAAAAGTAGGCATGGAAAGAACATTTTAAAACTGAGGACGATTAGGGAAATAAAGGGAAATATTAAAAAATAGGGACAGCAAGCTAAAACAGATGAAGAAAAAAACTTAAAAAGCAAAGTCACTAAAGAAAGGCAAGAAATACTTAAAAGAAAAGACAGCTAAGTAAAGACCGGAAACAGGATAAAACTAAAAAATTTTTAAAATGAAGGGGATTAGGGAAATAAAAGGAAAAAAATTTAAAAATAGCAGCGGCAAACTAAAACAGAGATGTAGAAAGAAAATATAAAAAGTGATGGCACAGAAGAAAGAGCTGAAATAATTAAAAAGTAAAGACAGTGAATGGGATAAACGTAGGCATAGAAAGAAAACTTAAAAAGCGACAATCATTAGGGAAATAGAGGAAAAAAATCAGAAATAGGGAAAGCAAACAAAAACAGAGATGTAGAACGAAAATTTTTCAAGTGATGGCACTAAGGAAAGACAAGAAATTAATTAAAAAATAAGGACAGCAAAATAAAGACAGCGAATAGGATAAAAGGAGACAGAAAATTTTAAAAGCAACAGTAATGAAAGAAATGGGAAAAATATTTTAGAATGGCATTGGCAAATTAAAAGGGAGACATAAAAAGAATATTTAGAAAGCAGGGGCACTAAGGGAAGACAAGAAATTATTTTTGAGAACTGCAAAGGGAATAAAAGTAGGCACAGAGAGAAGATGAAAAAAACCAGGGGCTTAGGAAAATAAAGGGAAAAACTAAAAAATAGGGACAGCATACTAAAAGAGATGTAGAAAGAAAATTTTAAAAGCGAGGTCACTAAGGAAAGAAAAGACAATTTTAAAAAGATAGCGAATGGAATAAAAGTAGGCATAGAAAGAACAATTAGAAAGCAATGGGTATTAGGGAAATAAAGGAAAAAATTATGTAATAGAAACACTGAACTAAAAGAGATGAATATTTAAAAAGCGACGGCACTGAGGATAGACGAGAAATTATTGACAGAAAAGACAGCAAAATTAAGACAGCGAACGCGGTAAAAGTAGACAGAAATTTTATAAGTGACAGTGATTACAGAAATAAGGAAAAAATTAAAAAATAGCACCCGCAAACTGAAATGTAGAAAGAAAATCTAAAAAGTCACGGCAAAGAAGCAAGAAAAGAAATAATTTTAAAAAGATAGCAAAGAGAGGAAAAAGTAGGCGTAGAAAGAACTTTTTCAAGCGAGGGGGAAAGGAAAATAAAGGGAAATACAAAAAAAACAGACAGCGAACTAAAATGGAGATTTATAAAGAATATCTAAAAAGCAAGGATGGTAAGGAAAGACAAGAAATAATTACAAAATCAAGATGGTGAACATAATAAAAGAAGACAGAAAATTTAAGGAGCAAATAGGATTAAGGAAATAAGGAAGAAAGTAAATACTTGCAAACTAAAACAGAGGAGAAGAAATAAAATTTAAAAAGTGATGGCACTAAGGAAAAACAAGAGAAAATAATTTAAAAATTAAGACAGCAAATGAGATAGAAGTAGAAAATTTTAAAAGCAACAGGGATTAAGAAAATAAGGACAAATGAAGAAATAGCGATGGCAAACTATAACAGAAACATAAGAAGAATATGTAAAAAGCAATGGCACTAAGAAAAGACAAAAAAAAATTCTTATAAGACAGCGAAGAAAAAAAATAGGCAGAGAAAGGACATTTTAAAAGCAACAGGCATTAGGGAAATACAGGAAAAAACATTAAAAAGGGACAGCAAACTAAAAGAGATCAAGAAAGAAAATTTAAACAGCAAGGCTGCTACAGGAAGACGAGATATAATTAAGAAATAAAGACAGCAAACTGGATAAATGTAGACAAAAAATTTTAAAAGCAACAGTGATTAAGGAAATAAGGAAAAATTAAAAAGTAACAACAGCGAACTAAAACAGACGTAGAAAGAAGATCGAAGTGATGGCACAGAAGAAAGAAGAAATAATTTTTAAAAGACAGCAAAGGGAATAAAAGTAGGCATAGAAAGAAAATTTTAAAAGTGAGGGGCATTAGGGACAAAAAAGTAGTATTAAAAAAATAGGAACAGCGAACTAAAACAGATGCAGAAAAAAAATTTAAAAGCGACAGCATTAAGGAAAGACAAGAAATAAAGGTAGGCAATTAAAGACCCCAAATGGGATAAAAGTACACAGAAAATTTTAAAAGCAACAGCAATTAAGGAAATAGAATTGGTTAAAGTAGACATGGAAAGAAAATGTAAAAAGCAACAGGGTACACGATAGCCATGAAAAAATTAAAAAACAGCGATACGCAGCTTAATATAAGTAGACAGAAGGAAAAATTTAGAATTGATTAGGTACAGGACAGAGAGGAAAAAATTAAAAAATAGCGACAGTGAAGTAAAACTGAGAAACAGAAAGGAAATTTAGTAACGACAGGGTACAGGACATAAAGGGAAAAATTGAAAAATAAAGATAGCAAACTGGATAAAAGTAGAAATTAGAAATTTTGAAAAGGGACAGGGTAGGTGACAGACAGGAAATACTTACAAAATAACCATTGACAGCTTCAGAAATGTAGACGCAAGGTCGTGGTTTAACCCTGGCTGGCAACTAAGCACCATACAGCTGCCCGCTCGCTCCGCCACAGCGGAATGAGGACACAATCGAAAGGATAAATGTGAGAAAGAAACGCAAGAGTTGATATAAAAACAGTTTAATAATTAAGAAGAAATTGTTTAAAACATGGGGGGGGGTGGGGGCGGGAACAAACAACAAAAAGAGAGGAAAATAAAACCTGAGACAAACAAGAGATGCAAATGAAAAAAATTGCTCACCACCGACAGACGGATGCCCGGCCAGTCCCGAGCAGCGCCCCCCCGCAAACCTCCACCCCCAGTTTTATTGCTACGCGTGACGTCATAGGGTCTGGAATATCCCTTCATTCAGGTGGGGTCAGCTGTCCCAGCTGTATCTCCTCCCACCTTCTCATGCACCTCCAGCCTGCTCACGGGCGGGGCGGGGCGAGGAGCGGAACAGCCCCTAGCTGCGTAAGCGCCGCTCTGCAATAACTGCCGTGTCCCTGTGTTAACAACGCTGTTTTCGGCACAAATCCAAAACGTAGCCCCGTACCAGCTACTGTGAAGAAAACTAACGCTATCCCATCCAAAACCACCACGTGCAGAAATAAAATTTTAAAAGTTGTGGTGTGGAAAACACGGAAAAAAAATTTAAAATGGGGACAGAAAACTAGAAAAACGGAGACATAGAAAGAAAATTTAAAAAGCGTCGGGGAACAGATAAGACAGCAAACATAATAAATGTTGACATAGGAAAAAATTTATTAAGCGATGGCATTAAGACAAGAAAAAAATAAATAATAAGGATAGGGTAAAAAATAGAGACAGACATGGAAATATAATTTTTAAAGTGACAGGGTACACATCAGACAAGAATAAATCAAAAAATAGGGATAGGGAGCTTGATAAAAACACACATAGACTGAAAATCGAAAAAGCGATGGGGTTTAGGACAAGCAGGAAAAAATTGAAAAATAAATACAGTCATTTGGTTAAAGTAGACATAGAAAGAAAATTTTAAAAGCGACTGGGTAAAGGACAAACATGAAAAAAAACTTAAAATGGGAACAGAACTGGATTAAAATCGACATAGAAAATTTAAAAAGCAAAGGCATTAAGGAACAACAAGAAAAAAATTTAAAACAAGGGTAGGGCGATAGAGAGAGACATAGGAAGAAAATTATAAAAGCAGAGGCATTAAGGAACAACAAGAAAAAGTTACAAAATAAGAATAAGGAGAAAAGTACAGAGAGACGCACAAAGAAAATTTCAAAAGCAACAGGGTACAGGATAGACCAGAAACTAAAACGTCAGACAGAAAATTGGTTAAAGTAGACACGGAAAGAAAATTTTAAAAGCGACAAGTACGGGAGAGACAGGAAAACATGAAAAATAGGGACAGCAAAGCGGATAAACTGTGACACAGAAAGAAAATTTAAAATGCGACGGCTTTAAGGAAAGACAAGAATAAATTTAAAAATAAGAATGGGGAAAAAATAGACACACACATAAAAGTAAATTTAGAAAGCAACAGGGAACACAACACGGCACAGAATTAAAAAATACGGATAGGGAGCCTGATAACCTATTTATCAGGTTAGAAAATTGAAGAAGCGATAGAGTACAGGACAGACCGGAGAGAATTAGAAGATGAAGACTGTGAACTGCAGAAAAGCAGTCATAGACACAAAATTTAAAATTGACAGACTATAGTATAGACAGGAAAAAATTAAAAAACGACAGGAAACTAAATAAATAGAGGTATAGAAAGAAAATTTTTAAAGCAACTGGGAACAGGGCAGAGAGGGAAGAATTAAAAAATAGGGACAGGGAATCAGATAGAGGGAGACATAGAAAGAAATTTTTCAAAGCGACAGGCTACAAGAAACACAGGAAAGAATTAAAAAGTAGGAACAGGGATGAGAATAGAAGGAAATATTGAAAGAAAATTTAAAAAGTGAGAAGATATTCGGAAGAAAGAGATTAATTAAAATTTAGGGAAAAGAAACCAGAAAAAGGGAATTATTGAAAGAGAAATTAAATAGCAATGGGGTACAAGAAATATAAGGAATAATTAAAAAATCAAGACGGGCCAGATAGAGAGAAACACAGAAGGAATTTTAAAAAGCAACCGAGTACAAGAAACATAGACAAGAATTAAAACATAGGGACAGGGAGATGGATAGAGGACAACATAAAAAAAGAACTAAAACGGCAATTGGGTACAAGAAACAAGGGAATATTAAAAAAACAGGGACAGGGAGATGGATAGAGGACAAAGTAGAAAAAAAAAAACGGTGATTGGGTACAAGAAACACAGGAATATTAAAAAAACAGGGACTGGGAGATGGATAGAAGGAACCACAACGAGAAAACATTAAAAGCAATGGGGTACAAGAAACACAGGAAACAATTAAAAAATAGGGATAGGGAGATGGATAGAAGGAAACATAGAAAGAAAATTTTAAAAGCATTTAAGTACAGGATAGAGGGAGGAATTAAAAAATAGCGACAGGGTGCCAGAGAGAGGGAAATGTACAAAGAGAAATTAAAATGTAACGGGATATAGAAAACATAGGAAAACCTTAAAAAATAAGGACAGGGAGACACAGAGAGGGAAACTTAGAAACAAATTAATAGGTGAAGTGGTACAGGGCGGAGTTGGCAGAAGAGTAACAAGTTTTGGGGAGCCGGACAGGTAGGTGGGCCGGCAGAGAGGGAGACAGAAGCAGGGACGGGCAGGGAGGCAGGCAGAGACCTAGGGAAGGGCGGCAGAGATGGACCGGGACGCGCGAGAGAGAAAGCGAGACTCGCCGCAGCTCCCGGCGCCGGTGGGAGACCTTCACCACCCCGACGCTTTTCTCTCTGCCTTGGCAGCAGGCGCCTCGACACTCCGCTGCCGCGAGGCTTCCCAGCGGCTCGCACGTGCGGCCGACGAAGGAACAGAGCTCCCAGCACCGTGTGCCGGTGCTGCGCTCTGTCGGAGACGGCTCGGAGGGATCCTTCCTCGCCGCGGGCACCGGCCGTTCCGTGCTGCAGGCAGCTGCCGGCGGGACCCTCTCGGATTCCGTCCTCAGGCAGCTCACCTTCTTCAGCTCCCTCAGGCAGGCATGCCTGGGCAGACGCTTCCCTGGCTAAAGGGAGGAATTAAAAAATAGGGATAGTGAGCCAGATAGAGGGAGACATGGAAATAAAACTTAAAAAGTGACGGGGTACAGGACAGGTAGGAAAACATTAAGAAATAAAGACAGGGGGACGAATGAGGGATACATAGAAGGAGAAACTAGAAAGCGGCAGGTAAAGGGAAACCAGGAAAAACTTTTAAAATAGGGATGGGAAGGAAGATAGTGGGAGAAATAGGAAGACCTTTCAAAAAGTGACAGAATACAATTCACACAGGTGAGAATTAAAAAATAAGGCTGGCAAGAGAGAGAGAGATGTGTGTATAAATGAAATTTTTAAGATGATGGGATAAAGGAAAGAGCAAGAAGAAATAAAAAATAGGAAAAGGGAGCCAAATACAGGGAGGCGTAGAAAGAAACTTTGAAAAGCTATGGGGTACAGAGCAGAAGCAGGTATTTATGAAAAAACAGAGTCAGGGAGCCAGATACTGGTAGGTAGAAAAATGAAATTTTAAAAGTAATTGGGGTACAAAGCAAAGCAGAAAAACTAAAAAAAAACGGAGACAGAGCTGGTTTGAGAGAGACATAGAAACAGTTTAAAAGGCAAGAGGGTATTGGGCAGAGTTGGAAGAACAATAACAAGTTTGGGGGAGCCATACAGGTAGGTGGGCAGGCAGAGAGGGAGACGGAAGAAGGAGGCAGGCAGACATCTGGAGAAGGGTGGCAGAGATGGGCCAGGATGCAGAGGGGAGTACACGCAACTTACTGCAGCTTCCGGTGCCGGCAGGAGACCTTCACCGCCCCGACGCTTACCTCTCTGCATCTGCCCCTTCCTCCTCTGCAGTGCCGCCAGCCCGACCCTCACCCATTGTGCAGCACGCAGCGGACGCCCAGATGCTCCTCATCCGCAAGGCTTCCTCGACACACGGTGGCTCACGCATGTAGCGGAGACAACGAGCTCCCAGCACCGCATGCTGGCGTCCACTCTGTCGAGGGCGGCTTGGCGGGATCCTTTCTTGCCACCGGCCATTCGTTGCTGGAGGCAGCTGCCTCTGGGACCCCCTCGGATTCCCTCCACAGCCAGTTTTCCCTTCGTCAGCTCCCTCGGGCAGGGGTGCCCAGGCAGCCCCCTTTACAGCAAGAGCCCCTTAGCCCAGCCCATTCTCAGCCTCACTGACCACACCTAGGCTGCCCCAGCCCCAGCTGGAGCCCATCAGGAGCAGGGGCCATTGGCAAAGTGCCACAGCACATCACCCTCTCCCCTGCACCTGTCCACAGCCACAAGCCCTGCCCCAGGGGCTGCAAACATATCCAGGGGCACAGAGAAGGCCAGGAAAAGCTTATTCGTTAATGCACGTAAGAAATCCCAGCAGTGAATTGGCTGCAAGGCTCGGTGTGCAAATACAGCGGGAAAGAGGAAGAAAAGGGAAGAGAAAAGCAGGAGGAAGGACAGAAGAACATAGAGAAGAGGTGTGGTACAGGGAGCCAGAAAACAGGACACGGCGAAAGAGAGAGGGGTGGGGAGGAGGACAATTGTGTAGAGAGAGGAGAGCAGAGAGATTGCAGAAAACAACAGGGACAGAGAGAGGGAGGAAAAAATAAGAGAGACAGGGAGCAGGAGAGAGAGGCGGAAGGAACCTGCGGGACAAAACAGAGACAAGACAAGGGACGGGGGAAAATTCTAAAGTGATAGGGGAAAAAAAACATAAGCAAGAAATAAAAAATAGAAACAAGGAGCCAGACAAAGGTAGAGTGGAAAGAAACTTTCAAAAAGCAACAGGGTACAAGAAAGATAGGCAAGAACTAACAAATAGGGGCAGGGAGATGTAGAAAGACAGTGCAGAAAGCAACAGGATACAGGACAGAAAAGGAAGAATTAAGAATTATAAACAAGGAAATGGACAGGGGGAGTCGTAGAAAGAAAATTTAGAAAGCAATGGTGTGCAGGAAACCAGCAAGAAATTAAAATTAGGTCAGGGAGACGGAGAGAGGGAAAGGTAGCAAGAAAATTTAAAAAGCGACTGCGTTGGAGAAACATACGCAAGAATTAAAAAGATAGGGATGGAGAGGTTAAAAGAAAGTTTCAAGGGCGATGGGGTACAAGAAACATAGGGAAGAATTAAAAAATAGGGACACAGACGCTGATATAAGAAAACTGTGGTGGGTTGACTGTGGCTGGCCGCCTGCCAAACCGCTCTATCGGTCCTCCTCCTCAACAAGACAGGGGAAGAAAATACGACAAAAAAGCTTGTAGGTTGAGATAAGGACAAAGAGATCGCTCACCAATTACTATCACAGGCAGAACAGACTCGACTTGGGGAAATTAATTTAATTTATTGTCAATCAAAATCAGAGTAGGATAAAGAGAAATAAGAACATCTAAAAAACACCTTCCCCCCGCCCTATTCTTTTTTCCTAAGCTCATCTTTGCTCCCGACTTCTCTACATCCTCCCCCCGAGCAATGCAGGGGGACAGGGAGCGAAGGTTGCGAACAGTTCATCGCACGTCATCTCTGCCGCTCCTTCCTCCTCACGCTCTTTTTCTGCTCCAGCATGGGGTCCCTCCCACGGGGCCACAAGTGCTGATAGAAGCCCATTCCAGCACTAGCTCTCCACGGGGTCACAGCTTCCTTCGGGCACATCCACCCACTGCGGCGTGGGGTCCTCCACGGGCTGCACGTGCACGTCTGCTGCACCATGGACCTCCACGGGCTGCAGGAGAACAACCTGCGTCACCATGTTCTTTGACCACAGGCTGCAGGGGAATCTCTGCTCCGGTGCCTGGAGTACCTCCTCCCGCTCCGTCTTCACTGACCTTGATGTCTGCAGGGCTCTTTAACACTCACATTTCCTCTATCGCAGCTTCTGCACAGCATTTTTTAGCCCTTCTTAAACGTCCATCACAGAGGCGTTACCAGCGTTGCTGATGGGCTCAGCTTCGATCGGCAGCAGATCTGTCTCAGAGACGGAACTGGCTGTGCCCGACATGGGGGCGACTCCTGGTCCCTTCTCACAGAACCCACCCTTGCAGCCCCTGTCCCGCCCCAGCTAACAAAACCTTACCGCGTAAACCCAATACAACAGCGATCAGCTACAGGGCAGAGAAGGGGGATTGAAAAATAGGGAAAGGGACCCACAGAGAGAGAGGCACAGAGGAAAAAAAATTAGCGATGGGCTACAGGCCCGAGAGGAGGAAATGACAGGGAACCAGACAGACGGAGATGGATAAAAACAAAGAATAGTGATGGGCCACAGGGCAGAGAGGGAGGATTTAAAAAAGGTGACTGTGATATGGACAGAGATAAACAGAAATACCAAAAAAACTCAATGAGCTGAAGGGGAGAGACAGAGGAATTAAAGAATAGGGACAGGGAGCCAGACAGAGAAAGAACGATACAGACAAAAATGGGCCATGGGACAGAGAGGGAAGAAATGAAAACATAGGAACAAGAGAATCTAAGAAAGGAAAAATGTATCTAGAATACAGGGCAGAGAGAGGGGAATTAAAAAATAGGGACATGGAGACAGATGGAGGTGGGGGGGGTAGGAACTGTGAAGGGCTAACGGGCAGACGGGGAGAAATTTAAGAAATTGGGATAGGAAGACAGATAGATAGAGGGAGAAAGACAAAACTAGTGATGGACTGCAGTACAGAGACAGAGGATGAAAAAGAGGGCAAGGAACAGGATAGAAGCGCAGAGAAAAAAAGAAACTGGAAAAGTATAATGACAGATAAAGACGGGGACTTGGAGAACGAGAGAGGGAGAGGTGCAGAGAAGAAAAAAAAAAAATGACCGCAGTAAGAGAAAGAGAACAGGGGGGCAGGGAGGGACCGGGATGCAGAAGAGGAACTACACAGCCTCGAGGCTCCAGGACTCACCGCAGCTCCCGCTCTCAGAGCTGCTGGAGAATTTCACAGTTCAGGCACATCTTCGTCTCTCCCTCTCTGTCTTCTTCCTCCTCCGTAGCTGCGGTCGCTTGACTGTCATCCACCTGAGAGAATAAATCAGTGTCTCACAGCCCTTACAATATGAGGCTTACCAGATACATAGCCTCACACGCGCACACTCTGCGTGGCTGTAGCGTGCTTTCGGTTACGCGTACAGACGTACCGTGCGGTGCACGTTGGTGATCGGATCTGCCGAGGACTACGCTAAAAGGGATCCTCCCTCACCTGGTGAGGCAGGCTGGCTCCTGCCTGCAGCTGGAGGCAGCTGCCGGCTGGATCCTCTTTACTTTATTCTTCAGCTGCTTTACCTTTTTCTGGCCTCTCCAGCTTCAGCCGCAGCAGCTCCTGCCCACAGCCAGTAAGCGTCCAGCTGTCCCTTTTCGCCCATGCCGCTAGGGGAATGAGGCCAAAGGCGACCCACGCAAACCTGAGCCAGACGCAATCAACAACATCCCCGGAGAGGAACCAACGACCGAGTCCTCGGTGCTGCCTCTGGGAGAGGGAAAGAGCAAGCAACCGTTATCCACAGTGATGACTGTAGCTCTCCTCAGGCAGGAACCCCTCCTTCTGCAGGAGCTCCTGGAGACACCGCTCTTTCCCCGAACTGATGCTAACGGCACCTGCATTTATGGAGAATAAAGCATATTCAAGGGTCAGCTTGCTGCCATGACGACAGGGTTTGGGGGCAGTCTGTGGCTACAGGACAGGCTTCAAGGGAGGTGCTGGAGCTGGAGACAGCTGCAGGGGGTAAGCAGGGCTGGAGGAGTTTTCTTGAGTTGGGGAAGCACCCAGCACCTTTTCCAGGGGGTGGGAAGGCCTCCAGGTACCCAGAGGGGTGGGGGCAGCCATCTCCTGCGCCTCTTCCTGCTTCCTCTCCACCGGCTCTCAGAAAATCCCTGGAAGCAGCCCTGAGGGGGCCTGACTCCAACTGACTGTCAGCCTGTTGCACCGGTGCGTCAGAAATGTGCGGCTCGTCGGCACGCTCAGGCACACATGCCCCGGCAGCACCATCCCCTGGGGCTACAGCCCTTTGACACAGAGAGGCCATCACCATCAGCCTCACTGGCCCTCCCTGGAGCTCCTCCAGCCCCAGCCCACAGCTGCAGCCATGGCCCCTCACACCCGCTATTGAGCCTGCTCCCCTGGACTCTGACAGTCACTCACCATGTACAAAGGACTACAGGGACAGTCATGAGAGCAAAGGAGACAGCAAGTGTTTATTCGTTAATGCGTTTAAGTTCCAGGAGTGAGTCTGCTCTGGGGCTCAGTGCCTGTACCGAGACAACTCGGCAATCGTTACTGGAGCAGCAGATACAGAGAACGAAAATACAGTGAAGGGGAACAGGACACAGGAATAGAAAGAAAAAAATAAAATT